>NC_091124.1:42772500-42862500 GCF_040183065.1 Periplaneta americana
GGAAACCCTAATTTAGTTATTCATTTTTCCTTGGTTCCCATATCTGTAGGAGGCGAGAGGAGCCCTGTGCTGCAGGAGGTCAGTGTGACGATCTTCAACAACAGTGACTGCACGAAGGCGTACTCCAGTCCGATAGTTCCCCGCCGGAACTATCCCGAGGGCATCATCAGCTCGCAACTTTGTGCAGGTGACCCGAACGGAGGCAAGGACGCCTGTCAGGTGCGTGCGGTGATGCTATGATATCAGTTCTCTATTGGATGACATCTTATGCTTGTTTCGTTTCTCACTTTTGTCCTTTCTACTGATTCTTTCTCCATCTTCTTTCTTTCTTTTCTTTCCTATTTCTTCTTTTCCTTTTCCAGCTCTTGCTCTTTCCCTCTTTTATTATCCTATTTTACTTCCTTTATTTATTTTCTTCTCATTTCTTTGTCTTGTCTCTTTTTATCTCATCCCCTTTCTTCTCTTGTTTCCACTTATCCTCTAGCCACTCTTTCTCCCCTTGTCTCCCTTTTTCTTCTCTTGTCCCCCTTTTTCTTCTCTTGTCCCCCTTTTTCTTCTTTTGTTCCCATTTTTCTTCTATTGTCCTCCTTTTTCTTTTCTTGCCTCCCTTTTTCTTCTCCTGTCCGCCTTTTCCTTCTCTTGTCCCCCTTTTTCTTCTCTTGTCCCCCTTTTTCTTCTCTTGCCTCCCTTTTCTTCTCTTGTGCCCCTTTTTCTTCTCTCGTCCCCCTTTTTCTTCTCTTGTCTCCCTTTTTCTTCTCTTGTCCCCCTTTTTCTTCTCTTGTCCCCCTTTTTCTTCTCTTGTCTCCCTTTTTCTTCTCTTGTCCCCCTTTTTCTTCTCGTGTCCCCCTTTTTCTTCTCTTGTCCCCCTTTTTCTTCTCTTGTCTCCCTTTTTCTTCTCTTGTCTCCCTTTTTCTTCTCTTTTTCTTCTCTTGTCCCCCTTCTTGTCCCCCTTTTTCTTCTCTTGTCCCCTTCTTCTCTTGTTCCTTTTTCTTCTCTTGTTCCTTTTTCTTCTCTTGTCCCCCTTTTTCTTCTCTTGTCCCCCTTTTTCTTCTCTTGTTCCTTTTTGTCCTTTTTTCTTTTTCCCTTGTCCATTTTTCTTTATCCTTTTTATTTTCTTTATTTTTTCTTCTCTTGCCACATTCTTATCTCTTGTTCGTTTCTCTTCTCATGTCCTTTTTATTCCCTTGTGTCTTTTTATTACGTCTTCGTTAATTTCCTCAATTCTCCTAAATTCGTCTCCTTTCTTTTCCATTTTTAGTTTCTCACACCTTCTTCTCGCTAAGTACTATAACTAGGCCTACTAAATCCTGTTTCAAGCTCACCGAACCTGAAACAATACCATTTTTTTATCTTGTACGGACAAGGGACCCAAAGGCTTACACTGCAGCCTTAGGCTTATTGTGCTTACCACTCCTATTCTGTGAATGATTGGGTAGCCGAACGACCGCGCTCTTGTACAAGTACAGCACGCCGCATCGAACTTAACCCGGGCTACGATTATGATGATGATGATGATGATGATGATGATGATGATGATGATGATGATGATGATATCTGTATTAATTATGGCGAAATGAGTCCATGGTCCAACGCCGAAAGTTACTTTGCAATTCTGCTTCAATTGGTTGATGGAAAACCTCGGAAAAACCCAGAGGTAACGTGTCCGAATCAGGATTTGAACCCGTCTCCGCTCCTTTCAAGGCCAGGCGCGTTAACCGTTACTCCACAGCGGTGGACTAAACGATGCCATGCGCGAACGTGATTAACTTTACGTACTGAACACTACAGTATGGCCTGCAAAACGCAAGGGCTTCGGATGATCTGAAATTGTATCTTCTTTTCAGCAAGAAGTATAGCCGCTGCATTATTCTTTTGTAATATTGCCATATTCCAATGCTCATTTCATGGAATATAATGGTATTTCTTCATTTTTCTTAATTCCAATGTTGTACCTGTGTTTATGTAACAACTATTAATGCAATCATAAGTAGAAGTCGCAAGTGAAAAAGTGTCATTAGCTGATAAGAAGGAAGATTCTATTGCTTTATAGGTATGCATGTACTAGTACTTGCATTAACTTATTCTGGTGGATCGCAGTGGACCAATGTTCATAGCTATTGACTGTTATGTTTATGTTGCTATAATTTATACTTCGTTCCGTAATATCTGACAGGCGAAGTAAATATTGCCGGTAAAGGAGAGAAATATCATTGCTATTGAACCAAAGGAAGAGGTCTCAGTTGACACTTGCCTTGAAGTGGGTAAAACGCTTCAGACACATACGTACATAGGCTACATACATACCGCCCAATTTCAAGATAAGCGTGAAATGAGATCTCTGTCATTGGTTCAATAGCGATATTATCCTCCTCTCTCTCTCTCTCGGGAATGTTTACATCTCCTATCAGACATTGGAACGAAGTATATTCTTCCGCTCCTCTACACAGTGCTCGTTACTGAAATCTACCGATTATTGACGTAGAATACGTGTTTCCCTGCACCCAGTATGGGCACAGCAGAATGCCAATGTTATTAATAGTTAGGCCATGAAATAATATAACTTGAGTGACCATGTCCAATGGCGCCACCTCTCTTAGCTACCGACATGAGGGCGCTGAAGTTACGTATAAAGCTAGTCGTTCCGCGCGGACTCTCTCAGTAATATCTCTGCATCGAGAGCAACTACAGACTTTTGTAACGACTCGTTTCATTTGTAATCCCGAGTTCTGAAATATTAAAGTGATAATAGACACATAAGATGCATTTTGAATGAACCATAGTGAAAAAAAAAATTGTTGTGATCTGGGACTAATTTTGGAATATTACTTCATATCAGTGGCGGCTCCTGCGTATTTCTTAAGAGGAGGAAAGAAGGTAACAGCACGAAATGACACCTTCTTAACTGAAACATGCTACAAATTAGCCAACATGCATACATGTAAGACCAGGTAGTGTTGGGGTTGACCTTCCCTTCTGTATAGCAATAATCAGTTCTTGTAAACTGAGTTTCCTAAATTTTTCATAAAATATATTGTTTTAACTTCCATTCATTGTTGAATAATTGCACAAATTAACAATTACAAGGAAATTCACCTCGCAGCATTTTTCGAGCACATTACAGCATCACACGTGTTGGAAGAGACTATAGCAACTAACACGTAATCGGAACCACGAAAATGGGAATGGGAAATAATCTGAGGAAAGCGAGAACACTGCACCCACCCACGTGGTCTGTGTTGCCACGTGTACATTGTACAAGTTCAGTATCACATGTTTTTGAAGAATATCAGTTCTTGTAAAGTCAGACTACCATTCTTGTTCAAAGTTGCCGGTGCCCAAATTTTTATGTTAAAAATAATGTAGTTTGGAGTACTACTTTCAATTTCAAATATATTTGTACAAAACTGACAACTTGGCTGTTGCCCTGTCTAGTACGCAATGAACGGAAGTGAATTTCAGGGGCCAAAAAGATCTGCAATACTAACGTAGAACTACTTCCTCTTTGTTTTATATAAACACGACTTTAACTTTCAAATATCCTTGAAAGTTTCAAACCTTGAATAGTAGCCTATATAAAGTGCAATGAATAAAATTTTTTATTTTTAATTTAAAAAAAAAGTTTATATGATGTCTTTCATAGCGTTGCGTTAAAACTGTTTTATTGTGCCTCCTTCTAGTTGTATTATAGTCCGGTTGAATGCAAGATCGTTAGATGGCAGCGGTAGCGAGCTTGCTGCACGACCAGTCGGTTTCTATTTCCCGCCCATGACTGATTCAGAGGAGGATCTCCTCCCTCTCCGTTCATTTACTTGCTTTAAAACTCTGCTTCTTCTCTGGCCGCTAGCGCGCTGTTGTCTATGTGTGTTAACTGCAGTAAAAGAGGAATAGATTGCCTTTCCTCCACACAAACAATCTCGCATCTTTCTCACAGTTTTCTAGCAGCACATGAGCGCGCATCGTTTAAAACTCAATCAACCGAGGTTTTCTTATAGCTGTGAACTTAAAAATGATCGAATCTTCCTTGAATTTCAAGGCACATATTTTATTTGGTATTTACTTTCAAAAGAAGAAAAATGTGAGGAGGACGTTCCCCCCTTCCCTCCCCCGAGGAACCGCCACTGCTTCATATGAAAACAAAATAAATTATATTGCATGCTTTTCATTAATTACTTATCTTATCATAGACCCATACTCTGTATCTGTAAACCGAAACAAAAATAAAACATTCAAACTAACACAACTCGTGTAGTTTTATTCCTGAAACTGGATGACGTAATCCGATTGCCGGTGCATTCCTGATAGAGTACTTACAGATTTCGTAGACAGTCCTGATTTTTTGCCTGAATAGGTTGGCAAACTGCATTGACTACTAACCAATATGAGCATTATTCCTCGAAGGAGGTCAACAATTACACTTGTCAGTGTGAAATCCGCCAGATATTATAGTCCTCCTACATTATCTCTGCCTGAGGAATCATTCTGCAGTGCCTGGGAAAAGTGACACAAGTCAGTTTCCACAAACCTTTTTTGATCATTTATTGACAACTTACGGAACATCTGCTCGCTTGGAAAAAGAGACATAAGTATTTCTCCCATTACAATAATTCATACAGAAAAAAATCAAATCGACATAAACCAGTGTAAGTTGTCAATAAATTATCAAAAAAGGTTTGTGGAGACTGACTTGTGTCACTTTTCCCAGGCACTGCAGCATTGTGCTTACTAGAGACGAACAACGATCGAGAAAGCAAGACTAACAGCGCCCGCAAAGCCGAAAACCCGCACGACAATGTTCTATACGTAGCGTCGTTGACGTAAAGACTGCTTGTGAGTGTTTCGAGACGTCGAGATTGATCACTCCCGAAGTCCGAACGTCAAGCAGCCTTGAATCATCACAGTTATTTACACCTGACTGAACTTTTATCTACTTTGGCAACTGTTATATATGTAATAAACAATCAAGTAGCCTGTTTGAAACACAATCTCTTGTTATATATACAGACGTGGACAAATTATTAACAAAATTGACGATTTTTATGATAATTCTGTTTACAAAATTTGATTTTTCAATTTAGACTACAGTTGACAATTTTGCATCTTTCTATCATTACAATAGACAGTCTTCAATTTAAACTACAGTTGACAATTTTGCATATTTCTATCATTACAATAGACAGAAATATGCAAAAATGTCAACTGTAGTTTAAATTGAAGAGTTAAATTTTGTAAAAATATATAATAAAAATCTTCAATTTTGTTAATAATTTGTAAATTAGCAAAAATGTCAACTGCAGTCTAAATTGAAGAGTCAAATTTTGTAAAACTATAAAATAAAAATCTTCAGCTTTGCTAATAATTTGAAAATATCCAAAATTTCAACTGTATTCCAAATTGAATCGAATTTTGTAAAAATATATAATAAAAACCTTCAGTTTTGATAATAATTTTTAAATATGCAAAAATATCAAATGTAGTCCAAATTGAAGAGTTAAATTTTCTAAAAATATACAATACAAATCTTCAATTTTGCTAATAATTTGGAAATACGCAAAAATGTCTACTGTAGTCTAAATTGAAGAATCATATTTTGTAAAAATATGTAATAAAAATCTTCAATTTTGCTAATAATTTGTCCACGTCTGTAGTACGTCCGCTCAAATGAGATTCCACTTGCACCTACCTTGAGCGGGAGGCGTCAGCTGTTTCAGTATGGAAGCACGTGGCTGGTTGTTGGTACGCCAGCGCTGTTGACAGATCTAAGTCGGTGCTCCGAGAACAAGTTCATATAACTTAGTATTTGGTTTCAGACGAGCCCGGAAGTATAATACAGTTAGCTCAGAACGAGGCAGAGGACAGTAAATGTATATTGTGGCTTTTGTGTTCCATATAGGCCTAATATAAATAAAAAATAAAATAGCTTCAACGTCAAACTTCCCAATGCAATGCGTAATAAAACACAAGCTACCCAATATGAGTTTCCGTATCAAAGAAATACTTTAATGGAACCATTACATTCAATTGGGTTTAAATATAAAATTCATGGATCTCAACCAGCAGCAATGGAATCATTACGAATACGGATATGGCGTTCCTCGTATTTACTGAATATAGAGTATTATCGACAACTGGCTTATGAAGAATATACATGGTATGATACCCATGACGGATTAAAGTGTCTTTAGTCAGATGAGTCAAGTTATTGTGATAACAATTTTTTTCTTCAGGTAAAGGACACGAATAGTAATTTTACATGCGAGGGGAAGAAAAGGTTTCATTCCAGGAGCATTATTCGTTACCCATCAAAGTATGTGTGATGTCCCGGCTGATTACCGTGGGACTATGAATTCTAAAATCTTTGAAGAATAGTTTGAGGAATGTTCGCGAAAACGACTGGAAGAACAGTCTTTCATCATTATGGATAATGCCCCATACCATTCCCGTATTGTGAATCCTGTACCTACCACTAGATCAACAATAGATGTCATTAAAACGTGAAAATAACATCCCCTTGCCTACGCCAGTCCCAACAACAAAGTTGCATCTGCTACAAGAGATACAACGTAGCCATTACAGAAAAGGTGGATGTAGTTGAACTATCATCAAAATACGGCCATGTTGTACTACGACTGCCCCCCTACCATTGCCATAGATTTAGTTTAGTCGGAAGAAGACGAACAGAAATGTCCAGTCAGAAAATGCATTGGGAAATAAAACTGTTCAAGAAGTACGTGATTTAATAGCAAATTAACAATAAAAAGCATTGAGTAAAGTATATCGACCATGTAAAGACAAAAGAAAGTGATTATAGCTTCTTAGAAGCTATCTTGGAATCTTGTGTAATTGATTTAAATAGTGACTGAACAGACTTTGAATAGGAGGTATTCCTGTTTTATTTCTGTATTTACAAGACGCACACGAAGGTTCACTACAGTCTTCAGAAGGGAGAGATGGCAACGCAGCGTTGTTTACATGGAACCTACTCGGAGTCGCGTGCCTACTTGCTCCCTGCGGTAAGTGTGTCCAATCGCACGTTGCAAGTGGCTCTCATTTGAGCGGACGTACTATATGTATAAACAATTAAGTAGCCTATTTGCAACATCATCTCTATCTTTCAGTGTATAATAATCCGTTCCCCTGTCTTTATTTAATTACTAGGCCCTTATTAAAAGGCTAGGAATTTTCTTTTCATATGTTTCAGATCAAGTGTGCAATCTCAAGTAAAAAGAATTTAACGTTATGTTTTATGTTTCTTAGAAATGCAAATTTACTTGAGAATTATTTTTTTTTCTATTTATATAACCATAGGTAATATCATATAATAGAACCAGAACATTTTGATAACTAAGATACTGTTCTGTTTTGTCTTTTTGTCTCATTTAAACAGTTATAATGTTATTTATTTCAATGATGTATGTTATTCAAAGTTACGAAATCTTTCCACGCCGACCAAATGCTATTTCGAGAATGATGAGCGAGACTCGAAGCGCACGAGAATGACGAGACGAGACTCGAAAGACAAATGCAACGAACACAGCGAGCGGGAGCGGCAGTTAGTTTTGTTCATATCTAGTGCTTACCACACGTCACCCCGTAGGCCTACCGAGTGGATGATCGTTCACCTCTGCTGAGGCCTGTGGACGTGAGGCCAGCAATCGGATGGTCGGCTTTGGCCCTTCATGGGCTGTAGCGCCACGGAAAAAATATGTATGTATGTATGTATGTATGTATGTATGTATGTATGTATGTATGTATGTATGTATGTATGTATGTATGTATGTATGTATGTATGTATGTATGTATGCCTGCTACTTACAGACCTGTTACTAAATCTACGTATTACTCTGTGAAAAGTTTCATTAAATCTACATACTTAGACTTCAACAAACAAAATTTGATAACACAATCTCAAGGGAAAAAAATGGAACTCTCTGCATCATAATCCACAGTTAATTCCCGATTTACCACAAAAATCGTCTGTAGCTGTATTTAGATTGGCAACAGGCCATGATTGTTTGGCTAAACACCTGCATAGAATTGGAATATATCAGTCCCCCAACTGCCCATTGTGCAACTCAAACCAAGAAATGGATTCGGAACATCTCAAAATCTGTGCTTCAGTGGCTGACCATTATAATATCTTTGAAAAATATTGGAGTGCAAGAGGTCAAATGACTTTATTGTCAAACGCCTGGTATTAGAAAACAACATATATGTATGTATGTATGTATGTATGTATGTATGTATGTATGTATGTATGTATGTATGTATGTATGTATGTATGTATGTATACCAATGTTGCCATATTTATATCAGATGTAAAATATTTGTAACAAGATGCAATTTTCCGATGTTTTGAAGCACAGTGGGAAAATCGTCGTATATTCTCGTAGCATTTAATATTGTTGGAAATTAAGAATAATAAATTAATTCATGACATTGACTCATCGGGTTTGATTTCGGTTAGTTTGGTTATATTACCTGTAACGAATAACAAATGAAACAGACGCGGTAGTACGATCTGAGAAGGTTTTTTTTTTTTTTTAACGAATCTGTATCAGCTCCTAGTTTATTTAACGCCGATGGAATTGGCGATAACGAGATCGAATTTGACGAAATGAGGAATAGCTTACGGTTGGGGAAAAGCTCGGAAAAAACCCAATCAGGTAATCAGCCCAAGCGGGAATCGAAGCGGGAACGCAGCTCCGAATCAGCAGGCTAGCGAACTCTACCGCCAGAGCTACACCAGACGCTGAGGATCATTTTTCTAAGAGAAATTAATTTTTATTGTTAGATGTAGAATAATTTCTACTTTTGGTTACAAATTTATCGAAGTTCATACTACCAAGCAAGCAGACAAAATACAGCGTCTTGGTCCTGTATTGTTAAGGGGATTACAGCTACGGGCAGTGAACAGATTTAAGTTTTGTGTTCACTGTGTCGGTATGGCATAGTTGCGCCCCGAGGTCAATTGGGAGGCCTAGGCATGGCATAGTTGCGCCCCGAAGAAATCAGGTAGCAGAATGGACATGGCATAGTTGCGCCCCGAGGTCAATTGGGAGGCCTAGGCATGGCATAGTTGCGCCCCGAAGAAATCAGGTAGCAGAATGGACATGGCATAGTTGCGCCCCGAGGTCAATTGGGAGGCCTAGGCATGGCATAGTTGCGCCCCGAAGAAATCAGGTAGCAGAATGGACATGGCATAGTTGCGCCCAGAAGAAATCGGGTAGCAGAATGGACATGGCATAGTTGCGCCTCGAAGAAATCAGGTAGCAGAATGGACATGGCATAGTTGCGCCCAGAAGAAATCGGGTAGCAGAATGGACATGGCATAGTTGCGCCTCGAAGAAATCAGGTAGCAGAATGGACATGGCATAGTTGCGCCCCGAAGAAATCAGGTAGCAGAATGGACATGGCATAGTTACGCCCCGAAGAAATCAGGTAGCAGAATGGACATGGCATAGTTGCGCCCCGAAGAAATCAGGTAGCAGAATGGACATGGCATAGTTGCGCCTCGAAGAAATCAGGTAGCAGAATAGACATGGCATAGTTGCGCCCCGAAGAAATCAGGTAGCACAATGGACATGGCATAGTTGCGCCTCGAAGAAATCAGGTAGCAGAATGGACATGGCATAGTTGCGCCCCGAGGTCAATTGGGAGGCCTAGGCATGGCATAGTTGCGCCCCGAAGAAATCAGGTAGCAGAATGGACATGGCATAGTTGCGCCCAGAAGAAATCGGGTAGCAGAATGGACATGGCATAGTTGCGCCTCGAAGAAATCAGGTAGCAGAATGGACATGGCATAGTTGCGCCCCGAAGAAATCAGGTAGCAGAATGGACATGGCATAGTTGCGCCCAGAAGAAATCGGGTAGCAGAATGGACATGGCATAGTTGCGCCTCGAAGAAATCAGGTAGCAGAATGGACATGGCATAGTTGCGACCCGAAGATATCAGGTAGCAGAATGGACATGGCATAGTTACGCCCCGAAGAAATCAGGTAGCAGAATGGACATGGCATAGTTGCGCCCCGAAGAAATCAGGTAGCAGAATGGACATGGCATAGTTGCGCCTCGAAGAAATCAGGTAGCAGAATAGACATGGCATAGTTGCGCCCCGAAGAAATCAGGTAGCACAATGGACATGGCATAGTTGCGCCTCGAAGAAATCAGGTAGCAGAATGGACATGGCATAGTTGCGCCCCGAGGTCAATTGGGAGGCCTAGGCATGGCATAGTTGCGCCCCGAAGAAATCAGGTAGCAGAATGGACATGGCATAGTTGCGCCCAGAAGAAATCGGGTAGCAGAATGGACATGGCATAGTTGCGCCTAGAAGAAATCAGGTAGCAGAATGGACATGGCATAGTTGCGCCCCGAAGAAATCAGGTAGCAGAATGGACATGGCATAGTTGCGCTCCGAAGAAATCAGGTAGCAGAATGGACATGGCATAGTTGCGCCCTGAAGAAATCAGGTAGCAGAATGGACATGGCATAGTTGCGCCCAGAAGAAATCAGGTAGCAGAATGGACATGGCATAGTTGCGCCCCGAAGAAATCAGGTAGCAGAATGGACATGGCATAGTTGCGCCCAGAAGAAATCAGGTAGCAGAATGGACATGGCATAGTTGCGCCCAGAAGAAATCAGGTAGCAGAATGGACATGGCATAGTTGCGCCCAGAAGAAATCAGGTAGCAGAATGGACATGGCATAGTTGCGCCCCGAAGAAATCAGGTAGCAGAATGGACATGGCATAGTTGCGCCCCGATGGGCATAGTACACACGAAAGTGATTGTCATAAAATAAATAAATTACTTAAAAATATTGTAGTGGTAGCTGCATTGAAATCAGGTAAGCCTAGCATATGATCAATTTTGCTATTTAAAATAACACTTTTTTTTTATCGATCACACACAATAAATGAACTGAATTTTTTTGTTTGTACACCGATATTTTAACCCTATGGTACAGGGTTTCGAAAATCGAAACTTAGAATCATTGTGAATTATTAGCTCTTTACCCTTTTCACTAAATGTAACATTCATTTTAAATTAACCTCAGTATACGTCACAAACGGTGTCAAAATCACTAATAAAATGTCAAGACTGCTAAGGCCCCATATTCCAACATGTCAGTTAATGAAGTACTGCCAACTTCATGGTGTTGATTTTAACTGTAGCCTATCGATAATCACTGCATAAACAGTAGAAAAACAGTTAATAGATTACTGCCAATTTTATGGTGTTCATTTTAACGGTTCGATAATACATATTAAGAAATCAATAAGGTTGGTTGATTACGAGGCTCGAGTTTCCGTAATGTCTTTTTCTCTGCCTATTTCATCGGGGCGCAACTATGCCATGCCATTTTCTCTACCTGATGGGAACGGGGCGCAACTATGCCATGTCCTTTTCTCTACCTGATGGGAACGGGGCGCAACTATGCCATGTCCTTTTCTCTACCTGATGGGAACGGGGCGCAACTATGCCCACAAAACAGGGACCCTTTTTTATCTGCTGCATCTTACCTGACCGTGGGGCGCAACCATGCCCTGCCCCACTGTGTATCCCTTATTCTTGTTCCCTGCTTTCTTCTTTTGTTAAGGTATGTTGCATTTTGAATATAATTACTTAAGTAGTTAATATAATAAGATATTGATTTGTGATGTCAGTGATATAATTTATTTATCTTAGGTTGTGATATATATAAATGTGTTACTTGTTTATGTATTTCTAATTTTGATTTGTGTGGTATACCATTTTAGCGGGGTTTTATTCCAAGGATTTAATTTTGGAAATAGTATCTTACTCTGTGTATCATCTTCTGGCATGTTCCAATTATGCTTGATCTTCCTTGAGATCTTTCTCCGCTATTGTTTGATTTCCAAACATAATTTAGTACTCTATTCTTTCAACGTGTCGAAGAAATTGAAGAGGTGAGAATAATATAGTCCTAAGCCACAAAGACAAAATTTTACTGGAGAGCGTGTTAAAAGTTTAGAAAGTCCAATGCTATTAGGTGCGGTATCATAATTTCTTCGGCGTATGCTTATGTCCTTTGTTGAGTAATTTTTATAATATTCCAATAGTTGCTTCCCCATATGTGTAAGAAATGAACTCAACACAAAATAACATTTTTGTTAAAAGTGTGGCTTTGCACTATTTTACTCTCAACCCTTCAATTTTCTTTTTGTGATTACTGTAGGCCTACTTATCTTTTTAATGTCAGTTTCGGAAAATGTTCAATTATATTCGAAAAAAGAATATACAATTTCGGAGTAAGCAATTTCATTTTTGCGAATAGTAATATAGAGTTCGGAAGATGTTAAGTTGTATTTTCTGAAAAAAAGAAATTCAATCTCGAAAAAATAAATCTAATATCTAAAAACTTTAATATTGTTTAAGTTATTTTTATTTTATCTTTATTTTTAATAATATTGTATTAAATTAGATGCAGTTTCAATAAATTAATATAAATTATGATGATCACAACAATTTATTCTTGTTGCCATGTAAACGAAATTGTTAATAAATTTGGTAAACGATGTTCATTGAGTGGTTTTTGTTCTCTTGAGAGAATGTGAAAAATCAATTTTATTTTAACATAATAATTATATACAGTATATATATAATTATTACATAAATGTTTAAAATATACAGGATGTTTCCGAGGTGGTGTTACCAAATTTCAGAGATGATGGCGAAGGGCACATGTATCAATTTGAGATAAGGAACCATGATCCGGAAATGACTGAGTCGAAAGTTACAAGCAAAAATAGTTGTGTGGAAATGGAATTGTAATTTGGCACCACGTGCCCTCCTTCCCTTAACTTTTGCAACAGTCGTGGAAAAATGGTATGGGCCGGATGTCTCCTACGTGGGTACTTGTCCCGATACAACCTGTGAGCTTGTCTACTGTCCCCATTGGCTCATCTGTATTCGAAAATCAGGTCTGCTTATTCCGCTCTCGTGTACTCCTCCATTTCACTAGGACTGATCGACTGGACACTGCAACTTGTACACATACACTGCTGTCTACAGACCATGTCCGTTACACATTACGCTATCTGCATTCCTTCAGTGTAGTTTCCTGTCCCTACTCCTCAGACAGCGCACTGAATGGAATACTGTAAGTAGACAACGTAAACAACGTCAGATGAATACAGTATGTGTAAGATGTACAGATAAATACACATAAATAAGGTGTACAGAGGAATAGAATTATTTCATTTCCACATAACTATGTTTGCTTGTAACTTTCGACTCCGTCATTTCCGGACCAGGGTTCCTTATCTCAAATTGATACATGTGCCCTTCCCCATCATCCCTGAAAGTTTGTAACACCAACTTGGAAACACTCTGTATATAGGCTATACTATGTTACTATATAGCTGAAAAAATTAGAAAAACGTTCAGCTCCTAAATTGACTTCATTCTTTTCTGAGTTTGGAGTTATTTCCGAAATTGAATTTATACTTTTTTTTTAAATTAAGTTCATTTGTTTATTTTAATTAATAATTTATTTAATACGAATTAACCTTTAATGAAATTAAAATTAGCTTTTCCGAAATTGTTGCTAAAAATGATGTGAACGTACTGTGACTCTCATCTGTTTTGTTTCTAACCAACAGGGTGATTCAGGTGGGCCCCTCGTAGTACGGGAAGGTGACGCCCATGTCTTAGTTGGCGTAGTGTCTTCAGGTATCGGTTGTGGGTCCAAGGCTTTCCCTGGAGTATACTCAAGAGTGTCCTCATATGTAGACTGGATAAATAACAAACTAAGCTATTTGGACAGAGTGGGTTTATAAACGATTGTGTTGTTTTCAGTAGTTTCTTATCTAGACTCTATTATTATGGTCAGTATTCAGTATCCTTACATTTTGAGACTGAGTAGGATGTACCAAGTTGATTAAGAAAATGAGGTAAGATTTTCTCTATCTTTAATACGAATGGAAGCTGGTGAAACTAAAATATCATGTGGTGACATCTGTAGGAAATGTTAGCACATTCTGCAACAGATGGCAGCACTAGTGTGCTTCGAAAAAATTCGTTAACATCGTGGTTGACTCTCCCACTTTTGTAGATTGGAACACAAAACATAATTCTTCGCAAGTAGTGGCGACATATTTAAAAGTGATAAATTACAGGGTTGTTTCCGTTCTCTGAAAACGAATTTGAATGACGTCATGTATGTCAGGAATCACACCAACAGCTGAATTGCGGCGAGAGGTGACAGACCAGTAGTGAGTGATTTTATAACCAGAGTGCACGGTGTATCACAGTAGCAATGCCCAAGAAAATCGAGCCTTTTTGGGAGGGGTACATAACAATCATTTCCGATGCCAAGTACAGTTACGTGAAAATCATAGGAGCCTGCAAAACACGTGGTTTCGTTATTTCCAAGAAAGACATCTTGTGTGTACCTAATAAGACTGGCAAAGCTCGGATGGGATTAATTCCAGAGTGGAAAAAGCAAGCAAATCTACCCCCCGTCACAAGTCGACGCATACAAATTAATTCCATTCGAGCTTTACCAATATTATTAAGTGCGCAGAAGATGCCTTTCTTGGAAATAATGAAACTCGTTTATTGCAGGCTTCTTTTATTTTCACTTAATTGTAGGCCTACTTGGAATCGGAAAGGATTGTTATGTACCCCTCCCAAAAAGGCTAGATTTTCTTGGGAATTTCTGCTGTGAGTCGCCGTGCACTCTGACTATGAAATCACTCACTACTGGTCTGTTACCTCGCGCCACAGTTCAGCTGTCGTGTGACTCCTGACACACATGATGTCATTCAAATTTGTTATCAGAGATCGGAAACAACCCTGTATTGTTCGCTAAACTACGAGTACATTCTTAGAAAAAAGTTTTGTCGCACAGACACTTTATAAGTTCCAGAAAGGACGCAGTGCACATGATCAGACATAAAACAAAACAAAACTAATTTCATTACCTCCTCCTCGTCTGAACCCGTCGCTCGTCCTCTGATCATGCGCACTAACTTCTTTCTGGGACTTTTAAGGTATCTATGCGACAAAACTTTCTAAAAGTGTACATACTGTACATTACCTTTGACAGATGTACATGATAGAAATGAGATACAGAAAAAATTCTCAAGACATTCTAATATTTGCTGTATGTTTCATTAAGACTGTTAGTCACTGCTTAAGTGGGCGAACATGTTGTTAACACTGTTAATTCCTTTATGTATATAATATTATCATTAGTAAGAATCGAGATAATAATATGTGAAACTATAAATCATAGCTTGCAGTATTTTTCTGAAGTAAACTGTTTCGTTTCCATAGAAACCATAGCTTACTACGATGTTAACACCTCGACCTGAATCAAGCCCTGTCCAATAAGACAAGAATTTTATTTCATTGTGTAGCCCATTATTATTATTGAGAGTTAAGCAATAGATTGTGCATGTTTAAGGTAGGTAATGGTTTCTGGTTTCATATAGAGTGTTAGTTGGGAGGCCGGAGGGCAAAAGACCTTTGGGGAGGCCGAGACGTAGATGGGAAGATAATATTAAAATGGATTTAAGGGAGGTGGGATATGATGATAGAGAATGGATTAATTTTGCTCAGGATAGGGACCAATGGAGGGCTTATGTGAGGGCGGCAATGAACCTCCGGGTTCCTTAAGGTATGTATTAACGTTTGAAATGGCGTTTTTATGACTAAAATTTTCTTTGTAATAACGTTAGCTGCAAAATCCTAGTACAGAGCATTGTACACATAAACAGCAATAACTCGGTGAAAGAAATTTCAAAATTGAGTAATTTTTAGAAAATATAAGTTATGGCATTTTGAAGAAATAGAATAATTTTTAATTAATTATTTTTTTAAGGAATCAAAAAGTGAAATTGAAGTTTCTGATATATGGTTATGTTAGTCTACTTTCATATGTTGTCTGATAAATATCTTTAAAAGGTTGGTTAAAAAATGTAGATTTTCCTCCAAAACGTTAATACATACCAAAAGCCAGTAAGTAAGTAAGTAATGGTTTCTGGTTTCATCCAATCAGAATGTATATCACGTATATCTCGATTGTTACCAATAATTACATACGTAATGTAACAGAAATTCTAGCTGAAGCACGTTTTTGCAACAGTCTTCTGCATGGTATAAAAATAATCTTTCATGTATCTGGTTAGTATCACCAGGCTGTATTCTTCATTTGCTATACAGTAGGCCTAGAGGAAATTGGGTCTTACTTTTGAATCAGTTGAGTACCTTTCAGTAATTGTACGGATTTGTACAGGTATGTTTTATAGCTTTCCTTTCTATTTGAAAACTTGTTTAATTCATGCATGATGGGGTACATCTGTAGACGTCCATTGTATTAGAGAAAATGCGGTAGAGTGTAATGTGTAAACTTGTGTATTGAGATCATTGTCGCAGTATTAGTTGTAGAAATTACAAAATTACCTTATTACAGTATGTGTTTTACTTTGTGTGTGTAGTATGCAAACCATGTGTCCTCCTTGCTCTGTAACTTGTAGTAAATATCTCGTCGAAAATATCTGTTTTGACTGGCAATAGAAATCTTAAAATACATTTATTTTACCTTTTAAGGATATGAAGCTTGTGTTATAGAGAAACTTGTAATGTTACATGGAGACATCAGTAAATTTGTTTTGTTAAACATATCATGTCACAAATTCATTTCATCTTTTGTATGTTTGTTCTTGTCCCGTTCATTATTCTCTATTTTATAAATTCCTTCCCTTCTTCCTTAATTTCGTTACATTTTTCCCTTTTCATATTCTTCATCAATCCAATCATCCAGTGAGTAATTCATTCACTCATTCAATTTTTCCTGATTCCTTCTTCCACTGTTACCTCATGACATCATCACCATAATTATTATTTTATTTTATTGGGTTGTTTTACGATGCTGCATCAACATCTTAGGTTATTTAGCGTCCGAATGAAATGAAGGTGATAATGCCGGTGAAATGAATCCAGGGTCCAGCACCGAAAGTTACCTAGCATTTTCTCATATTGGGTTGAGGGAAAACCACGGAAAAACCTCAACAAGGTAACTTGCCCCGACAGGGAATCGAACCCGGGCCACCTGGTTTCGCGGCCAGACGAGCTGACCGTTACTCCAAGGTGTGGACATTATTATTATTATTATTATTATTATTATTATTATTATTATTATTATTATTATTATTATTATTATTATTATTATTCACAGTTTTATGGCAACATTTAGACAAATAACCTCTCTTTTCAGCATTGATTACGTCGTCAGAGCTATATTTTCAAAGATTTCCTTCACTATATTTTCACACCATAAATCTTCAATACCAATGCCAACAGTCTCTTTGATGTACCACACTGGATTGCTCTTAAGACGTTTAAAGAACTGTAAACTGTAAATATTGCAGTGGACGAAATAATTTGAAATTCCTTTTTAGACCATTAATCTAAAACCTGAACTATTTATGACCACATTACTACTAAAACACGCTCATACAAATAACTACACTAACTTACAAAAAATTAGTTTGTAAACAATTTCGTGGAATTTGCTACCAAAGTTTTAACACCAAATATCACTGATGTACTGTTATTTGAATAAATGGATAACTACTTCACTGTCTTAATCCAGATAAGCCCAAATATTTTTTGTGATAAAAATACATTAGCACATTAGTTACTCTCAAAAATCGGTTAAATGATGTTGAAATAAACTGAAACAAGGAACGTATATTTTCTAAAGCTAACAAATACTACGAACATTATCGCACAACTTATAAAATATCCCTAACACCAACAATGACATAATATCCGAAGGCACTGCAACTGTCCTTAAAAAAGGACGGTGGGAAAATCTGGGTTAACATTATACATTTTGACATGTTGTTTACCTGATTGACTGGTTTCGATGTTATTTGCATCATCCCCTAAATCATTTAGGGCCGTATTCATACACATTTTTAGCGCGGGCTTCCGGTGGATGATCAGCGTTTTTCGTATTCATAAACCAGTGTTAGCGATAGGTTATGATTTGAATTCTGTACTAGTAACCAGTGGATAGCCGGGGCTAGTTTAGCACGCTCGTAGCGCGTGCTGCGAAATGTCTATGAATAGCACCCAATGAGTCGAGCGCGTTCTTCTAGTTTCTTGTTGTGGTGGGGTCTGTTCATGATTATATCGAAAAGGGTGTGTGTTCTGAAATTCAGTTGAGTGTTGAGGATGTGTTGTGGGTCTGTTTTTGTGTGTTTGTAAATGTTATAACACACACTGATACATCATTTCCTCAGATTATAATAATTGTAACTAGAGAGATGTATTTGTACAGAGATTTAATGTCCTGTATCTTCTTATTATAAATTTTCTGAATACTAGCCTTAATGTTTGCAGGATAGGTAGGGCCTAGTTGATACTGGTTTATGCTGTGACCTGTCTTTTATTTTTTATGACTACTTCCTTTAATTCCTCGTCACCAAAGGTATATTGTTGTCCAGCTTGCTTCTTTAATTTCCTTCCAGTTTTTCTTCCCCCAGCTTTTAATATACTTCTTTCTCTTTCTACTTACTGAAACTGATGTTTGAGAAAATTCTTCACTGGTATCTCGTGATGTCCCTGTTCCTTGCTCTACTGAAGAAACATGGACGGAATATTTACAGTTTTGTTCGATTTATACATGCAGACAAAGACATGGAACATAATGAAACGCAAAAATAATTTTGTTAAAAAGTTGGATTTAGAACAGTCTGGTTCTCAGCCACCGATATCTCTTCATGTGACCACTGACACAGAGTTGACTTAATAGTAGTTGGTTTATTGGTTCTAATAAGTGTATATTGTTGTGTTGCCTGTAGCTCTTTTATAATATAATTCAATTGTATCACGAGAATAATTTGCTTAACTGGTTACTTACTTACTTACTTAACTTAACTTAACTAAACTTAACTTAACTTAACTTACTGGCTTTTAAGGAACCAGGAGGTTCATTGCCGCCCTCACATAAGTCCACCATTGGTCCCTATCCTGAGCAAGATTAATCCAGTCTCTATCATCATATCCCACCTCCCTCAAATCCATTTTAATATTATCCTCCCATCTACATCTCGGCCTCCCCAAAGGTCTTTTTCCCTCCGGCCTCCCAACTAACACTCTATATGCATTTCTGGATTCGCCCATACGTGCTATATGCCCTGCCCATCTCAAACGTCTGGATTTAATGTTCCTAATTATGTCAGGTGAAAAATACAATGCATGCAGTTCTGTGTTGTGTAACTTTCTCCATTCTCCTGTAACTTCATCCCTCTTAACACCAAATATTTTCCTAAGTACCTTATTCTCAAACACCCTTAACCTATGTTCCTCTCTCAAAGTGTGAGTCCAAGTTTCACAACCATAAAGAACAACCGGTGATATAACTGTTTTATAATTTCTAACTTTCAGATTTTTTGACAGCAGACTGGATGATAAAATCTTCTCAACCCATTAATAACAGGCATTTCCCATATTTATTCTGTGTTTAATTTCCTCCCGAATATCATTTATATTTATTACTGTTATTCCCAGGTATTTGAATTTTTCCACCTGTTCAAAAGATAAATTTACAATTTTTTATATTTCCATTTCGTACAATATTCTCGTCACGAGACATAATCATATACTTAGTCTTTTCGAGATTTAGGCCTACTTCCAAACCTATCTCTTTACTTGCTTCAAGTAAAATTTGCGTGTTTTCCCTAATCGTTTGTGGATTTTCTCCTGACATATTCACGTCATCTGCATATGCAAGCAGCTGATGTCACCCGTTCAATTCCAAAACTTCTCTGTTATCCTGGGCTTTCCTAATGACATACTCTAGAGCGAAGTTAAAAAATAAAGGTGATAGTGCATCTCCTTGCTTTAGCCCACAGTGAATTGGAAACGCATTTGACAGAAACTGACCTGTACTGACTCTGCTGTACGTTTCACTGAGACACATTTTAATTAATCGAACTAGTTTCTTAGGAATACCAAATTCAATAAGAATATCATATAAAACTTCTCTCTTAAGCGAGTCATATGCCTTTTTGAAATCTATGAATAACTTATGCACTGTATCCTTATACTCCCATTTTTTCTCCATTATCTGTCGAATACAAAATATCTGATCAATAGTTGATGTATTACGCCTAAAACCACACTGATGATCCCCAATAATTTGCTTAACTGCTACCGGTACAAAAAAAATGGTCGATTTATGATATGGTTTACATTTGTGGCAGCTAATTCAGTGACGCTGAAGGTAAAAAGAAAACTTTAACTTTCAAATGAAGGTTTTTGATTTCAGTTCTAATACTCTGTATGTCAATAATACAATGATGAAGATTACAGACAATGTATGAATTCTGGAAAAGAGAATAAATAGAAACATCAGGAAATAATGGAAGTATTTGGAAACTTTTAATAAAATTATTCGTAGGTAAATGACTTCTGATGATTGTTTATTATATGCTGTCAGTTTAGAAGTAAAAATGTTTAAAATAAACTTTACAGTCCTTGATAAAAGAGATTAAACATCTGGAAAGATATTTCCTTGAAATTTTTGTTCTTAAAGTGTCGAAGAAATTTACATACATAAATAATTTCTATTCTAGTAAGGTCACTTTTATCTCATAAGCATTAATCTATATGTAGAAAATCATTTATTATGTCAGGCTAATTTAAATTAACTAAAATCTTGTAGGAATCAAGCGCAGGATTTGGATTCCTTATTTGGCACAGAGCTTACATCACACACGCTATGATATGGTAATTGTTGTCTGTAAACTGACTTGTTATAAAAATAATGTTGGTAATAGTGAAATTTATAAATCGATTATAGTATTTGTCAATTGTTCCAGCGTATGTTCTTTTTTCTGTCCTGATGTGCGAGAAGTTTTGTTATTGTAAATCGTTATATTTATTTCAAGATAACAAGCATGCTCGTGATTTATTAAATATAATTTATTATTTTGTGTCTGTTAACAATAACTGTATATAGAATTTGTCAGAATAGTCATCCGGAATGTGTTTGTTTTTTAATGAGAAGCCGAAATCAGAAGAAATTTTAATTCGGTGCCATTTTTCTGCCGTGTAAGTAATTTTGTTATGTGTTTTACATAACCAATACGGGCAATTATGAGACAGCATTTAAATTCTGTATTTCCAATTAGATTAGAGTTTCGGCGAACTCCGTATAGGTACTTTACAATAGGTCTATAATTAATGCATTTCTCAATGGAATATAAGTTTTAGTTATGTTGCATTACACGCATAGTATCAATAATCAACACGAAAACAAAGTGTTTTGTAACATAATTAATTGCGACACAACTGGTTAAGTGTGAAACATTCTATTTAATTTTTTTAGGATTCATTACAGAATACTATCATATTTAAAGATATTTCTCTGCATATTTTCCTATATATTTGCAAAAAAAATTATATCCAAACTATTATTTACCATATTAATATGGCATGAAATATAACGCAAATATCTTTGACCACCATGATTCCATATCCCACCCAAAAGAATTTGTTACCATCACTGATAGACTACAATCTAAGATGGTTAACGGATTTTGTCCATCTGGGTCAAGAAATCCTAAACTGATTGATTCAGTTTCATTATGGTGATGATGATAATAATGATGATGACGACGATGACAATGATGATGATTATTATGATTGATAACCGGGTTTCAGTACCATGTCATTGCTGCTAATATTTAATATATTTATAAATACTATTGATTATGTTACTGATATAAAAAAATAATAATAATAATTGATGAATTTTATGACCATTCTTTAAGATTTATCATTATTTCCGTTTTTTCTGAAACGTCATGAAGCCATACCCATTATTGACTTTTGCAGTTTTACATATAATTGCTTCCATACTTTCCATTCAAAGAATTAGCATTGGAGTAGCAAAGCCTGAGTTGATTATACAATTTGAATAGCAATCACTGGAGGGACAGATCTGTGTAGATTTCTTATAGCATTGGAGTAGCAAAGCCTGTGTTGATTATACAATTTGAATAGCAAAACCCGGAGGGACAGATCTGTGTAGATTTCTTATAGCATTGGAGTAGCAAAGCCTGTGTTGATTATACAATTTGAATAAGCAATCACTGGAGGGACAGAACTGTGTAGATTTCTTATAGCATTGGAGTAGCAAAGCCTGTGTTGATTATACAATTTGAATAGCAAAACCCGGAGGGACAGATCTGTGTAGATTTCTTATAGCATTGGAGTAGCAAAGCCTGTGTTGATTATACAATTTGAATAAGCAATCACTGGAGGGACAGAACTGTGTAGATTTCTTATAGCATTGGAGTAGCAAAGCCTGTGTTGATTATACAATTTGAATAAGCAATCACTGGAGGGACAGATCTGTGTAGATTTCTTATAGCATTGGAGTAGCAAAGCCTGTGTTGATTATACAATTTGAATAGCAAAACCCGGAGGGACAGATCTGTGTAGATTTCTTATAGCATTGGAGTAGCAAAGCCTGTGTTGATTATACAATTTGAATAAGCAATCACTGGAGGGACAGAACTGTGTAGATTTCTTATAGCATTGGAGTAGCAAAGCCTGTGTTGATTATACAATTTGAATAAGCAATCACTGGAGGGACAGAACTGTGTAGATTTCTAATAGCATTGGAGTAGCAAAGCCTGTGTTGATTATACAATTTGAATAGCAAAACCCGGAGGGACAGATCTGTGTAGATTTCTTATAGCATTGGAGTAGCAAAGCCTGTGTTGATTATACAATTTGAATAAGCAATCACTGGAGGGACAGAACTGTGTAGATTTCTTATAGCATTGGAGTAGCAAAGCCTGTGTTGATTATACAATTTGAATAGCAATCACCGGAGGGACAACTGTGTAGATTTCTTATAGCATTGGAGTAGCAAAGCCTGTGTTGATTATACAATTTGAATAGCAATCACCGGAGGGACAGATCTGTGTAGATTTCTTATAGCATTGGAGTAGCAAAGCCTGTGTTGATTATACAGTTTGAATAGCAATCACTGGAGGGACAGATCTGTGTAGATTTCTTATAGCATTGGAGTAGCAAAGCCTGTGTTGATTATACAGTTTGAATAGCAATCACTGGAGGGACAGATCTGTGTAGATTTCTTATAGCATTGGAGTAGCAAAGCCTGTGTTGATTATACAGTTTGAATAGCAATCACTGGAGGGACAGATCTGTGTAGATTTCTTATAGCATTGGAGTAGCAAAGCCTGTGTTGATTATACATTTTGAATAGCAATCACTGGAGGGACAGAACTGTGTAGATTTCTTATAGCATTGGAGTAGCAAAGCCTGTGTTGATTATACATTTTGAATAGCAATCACTGGAGGGACAGAACTGTGTAGATTTCTTATAGCATTGGAGTAGCAAAGCCTGTGTTGATTATACATTTTGAATAGCAATCACTGGAGGGACAGATCTGTGTAGATTTCTTATAGCATTGGAGTAGCAAAGCCTGTGTTGATTATACAATTTGAATAGCAAAACCCGGAGGGACAGATCTGTGTAGATTTCTTATAGCATTGGAGTAGCAAAGCCTGTGTTGATTATACAATTTGAATAGCAATCACTGGAGGGACAGATCTGTGTAGATTTCTTACAGCATTGGAGTAGCAAAGCCTGTGTTGATTATACAGTTTGAATAGCAATCACTGGAGGGACAGATCTGTGTAGATTTCTTATAGCATTGGAGTAGCAAAGCCTGTGTTGATTATACAGTTTGAATAGCAATCACTGGAGGGACAGATCTGTGTAGATTTCTTATAGCATTGGAGTAGCAAAGCCTGTGTTGATTATACAGTTTGAATAGCAATCACCGGAGGGACAGATCTGTGTAGATTTCTTATAGCATTGGAGTAGCAAAGCCTGTGTTGATTATACAGTTTGAATAGCAATCACTGGAGGGACAGATCTGTGTAGATTTCTTATAGCATTGGAGTAGCAAAGCCTGTGTTGATTATACAGTTTGAATAGCAATCACTGGAGGGACAGATCTGTGTAGATTTCTTATAGCATTGGAGTAGCAAAGCCTGTGTTGATTATACAGTTTGAATAGCAATCACTGGAGGGACAGATCTGTGTAGATTTCTTATAGCATTGGAGTAGCAAAGCCTGTGTTGATTATACATTTTGAATAGCAATCACTGGAGGGACAGAACTGTGTAGATTTCTTATAGCATTGGAGTAGCAAAGCCTGTGTTGATTATACATTTTGAATAGCAATCACTGGAGGGACAGAACTGTGTAGATTTCTTATAGCATTGGAGTAGCAAAGCCTGTGTTGATTATACATTTTGAATAGCAATCACTGGAGGGACAGATCTGTGTAGATTTCTTATAGCATTGGAGTAGCAAAGCCTGTGTTGATTATACAATTTGAATAGCAAAACCCGGAGGGACAGATCTGTGTAGATTTCTTATAGCATTGGAGTAGCAAAGCCTGTGTTGATTATACAATTTGAATAGCAATCACTGGAGGGACAGATCTGTGTAGATTTCTTATAGCATTGGAGTAGCAAAGCCTGTGTTGATTATACAGTTTGAATAGCAATCACTGGAGGGACAGATCTGTGTAGATTTCTTATAGCATTGGAGTAGCAAAGCCTGTGTTGATTATACAGTTTGAATAGCAATCACTGGAGGGACAGATCTGTGTAGATTTCTTATAGCATTGGAGTAGCAAAGCCTGTGTTGATTATACAGTTTGAATAGCAATCACTGGAGGGACAGATCTGTGTAGATTTCTTATAGCATTGGAGTAGCAAAGCCTGTGTTGATTATACATTTTGAATAGCAATCACTGGAGGGACAGAACTGTGTAGATTTCTTATAGCATTGGAGTAGCAAAGCCTGTGTTGATTATACATTTTGAATAGCAATCACTGGAGGGACAGAACTGTGTAGAATTCTTATAGCATTGGAGTAGCAAAGCCTGTGTTGATTATACATTTTGAATAGCAATCACTGGAGGGACAGATCTGTGTAGGTTTCCTATAGCATTGGAGTAGCAAAGCCTGTGTTGATTATACAATTTGAATAGCACTGGAGGGACGGATCTGTGTAGATTTCTTATAGCATTGGAGTAGCAAAGCCTGTGTTGATTATACAATTTGAATAGCAATCACTGCAGGGACAGAACTGTGTAGATTTCTTATAGCATTGGAGTAGCAAAGCCTGTGTTGATTATACAGTTTGAATAGCAATCATTGGAGGGACAGATCTGTGTAGATTTCTTATAGCATTGGAGTAGCAAAGCCTGTGTTGATTATACAATTTGAATAGTAATCACTGGAGGGACAGATCTGTGTCGATTTCTTATAGCATTGAAGTAGCAAAGCCTGTGTTGATTATACAATTTGAATAGCAATCACTGGAGGGACAGATCTGTGTAGATTTCTTATAGCATTGGAGTAGCAAAGCCTGTGTTGATTATACAATTTGAATAGCAATCACTGGAGGGACAGATCTGTGTAGATTTCTTATAGCATTGGAGTAGCAAAGCCTGTGTTGATTATACAGTTTGAATAGCAATCACTGGAGGGAGAGATCTGTGTAGATTTCTTACAGCATTGGAGTAGCAAAGCCTGTGTTGATTATACAGTTTCAATAGCAATCACTGGAGGGACAGATCTGTGTAGATTTCTTATAGCATTGGAGTAGCAAAGCCTGTGTTGATTATACAATTTGAATAGCAATCACTGGAGGGACAGATCTGTGTAGATTTCTTATAGCATTGGAGTAGCAAAGCCTGTGTTGATTATACAATTTGAATAGCAATCACTTGAGGGACAGATCTGTGTAGATTTGTTATAGCATTGGAGTAGCAAAGCCTGTGTTGATTATACAATTTGAATAGTAATCACTGGAGGGACAGATCTGTCTAGATTTCTTATAGCATTGGAGTAGCAAAGCCTGTGTTGATTATACAATTTGAATAGTATTCACTGGAGGGACAGAACTGTGTAGGACTCTTATACCATTGGAATAGCATAAACTTTGTTCATTATACAATTCTAATAGTATTCTCTTAGGGGACTGAACTGTGCAGATTTCTTATGTAATTGAAGTACCAAAGCATGTGTTGATCATACAATTTGAATAGTATTCTCTAGGAGAGACTGAACTCTACAAGTTTCTTATGGCATTTTAGTTAGAAAGACTGTGTTGATTATGCAGTTTGAATGTTGTTTTCTGGAAGAACTGAACTCTGCAGGTTTCTTGTGTCATTGAAGTAGCAAAGCATGTGTTGATTTTACTATTTGAATAAAGGAACTGGCCTGTTAAATTTTTTTATGCCATTGGAGTAGCAATGTCTATGTTTATTATACTATTTGAATAGTGTTCTCTGGAGAGACTGAGGTGTGAAGATTTCTTATGTCATAGGAGTAGCAAAGCCTTTATTGATTATACAGTTTGAATATTATTCTTTGGAACATTGAACTGCCCAGGTGTCTTATACCATTGGAGTAGCAAAACCTGAGTAAGTTACATAGTTTGATTACGAGACTTCTAAAAGACATCAAAGCAATTGCTGTGCATTTTGGAGAGGACTGGTCAGAGATAAAGAAATTTTGTCAAATACCTGAATGTGTGAAGTCAAATCAACCGATTGATCCGTAAGTTTTACCATTGTAGCAAAGTCATTCTTCCTTTTGTTTATCCCAGATAAATTGGTGGGTTCATTGAATAGGAATTCAAAGTATTGTATAGATTTCTTACAAATTTGGCGCACAAAGGACTGAACACATATTTTTACATTACTCTCGATCGGTTCACACACACATCAAGTCTTATATCTTCCAAGGTAATCTTTTCCGGCATGATTTTCTACATGGAAATTGTTCATACTGATCGCTCTACCATCCCTAAGAGTTTGTACAAGGCACTGAAACGCCTAGTATATAAATGACTATAAATTTGATGGGCTGGTTTATAGAAATAATTTTTTTATTGCTGGGACTCTAGTAAGGACAATGATTGCCCAAGTTGGTGACGTGTACCGGTACTGTCTCATAATTACCCGAGATATCTTGATTCACGTAAAGCCGATAGTCTTTCCAATATCCTGCCTTACTAATTTTCTGATCCTGCTATGCAATTCTGCTGACCTAAATGCCGGTGTGTGGGGGTGTCAAAGGGCTCCAACACTCCTGCCTGGAGGTGGGTGACCCACCCCCACCGTCCTCGTTGTAGTTCTCGGTCATTGCTGGCTCCACCTTCTCCACGTTGTGGTGGTGATGCCCCTCGTGGGTGTACATGGGTGGCGTGTGTCTGGGCGACACTCCCTGATGCGTCATGTGGTCTGGTGTCTGGTAGCTGGATGGTGCTGCTGCCGTCTCCTGTATTATAGGAATGTACTCTGATGGCACCGCCGGTTGGTAGTGCTGGTGGTAACCTTGGAGGATAAGATCAGGACTCGTACTTCCCGATGGCACATGGTGCCAAGTGCCAGCTGTGCTATACGTCGTTCCCGGAGGCACGCTATTGTTCATGATGGCGTGATGGTGTTGTATGTGATGCGTTGGAGATGGGGTATGCGGTGCTGACACCAGAGGGGAGCCACCGTGCGGTGGCGATGACGATAGGGTCGTGGGCGTGTTCGTCCAGCTGATGGTGCTGCTACCTAGTGGTGTGGACACCGGCTGAGAGGACACGGGCCACGAGAAGTTGGTGGCGGGCGGAGAGAACACGGGCGCTGTTGTCACTTGGGCTTCGAAAGCTGCTGGAAGTGAACAAGAAGAAAATGGAGAATTCTTCTTTTAAACATTTGCAGAGCCGCATTGTGGCTGGTATCCAGAAAACACTCTAAATATGCAATAACATTACCATTGTACCACTGGCGATACTTCCATGAAGGATATGAGGATGATCCTACAGTTTAATTTCTTGCCTCTGAGGATAGAAAAGATTTTAATTGCAGATTTTGATTTTCAATGCAGCTGGCGTAATAATTTTCTTCAAGCTTACACTTTCTGTCGTGAGTTGTCGCCACTGCACAGCTCAGAAATAATTTCCGAGCAACCATCCAAATATCTTACAGCAATCGGTTTTTTCTATACTTGTTTTTTTTTTTAAGATGGAACATGACAGTTAAGCGGCCGAGCTTGGAACTACTGTGTCATGTTGCCAATATGGACTACCACGCTGCCAGCTGATGGAAGGTAGCAATTGTCGTTAAGATGGCTGACGTTAAAACATTCATTGACAATTGACGTGAAGGTAAGAAAACAATACAAAAATCGACAGAGAATCAAAGACGAAACGTACCAATGCTAACATTGTGTGCACAATAAATGTCGCTAAGAGAGCTATAAGCACTCACCACGTGCGAACTGTAAGTTTGGCAACTCAACTGTTGTTACCATAGCAACAGGCCTACCAAGCTATGTGGCATTCAGTTGTCTTTCCGATCGCAACGCTGTCATTTTCCATCTTTCAAAAAAAAAAAAAAAACAAAAAAAAAACAAGTATAGCAGTGAGCAGACAGGGGAGAGTGCGGAGGGAGGGGTATGGATTGATTTTAACCGCGTTTGAGGATATGACTGCGTATCCTAATACTAAGACCCTTCTTTCTTTGTGATGGGGACCTCTCAGAGACTACAATAAGAATTTTCAAGTAGCCTTGTAGTCTTTTTAAATGCAGTTCATTGGTCATTTTAAAAGAATGGAATAAACGAAATAATAAATAATTTAAAATGATATAACATAAAAAATAAAATGAATAAAAACAAAAGTACATAAAGATAAAATAAGCTATAATAAATACAAGAATTAACAAGACTTTCAGACAACAGGACAGCCTAAAGAATATCTGAAGTTGTATTTGATCATTTAGAAGAATTTAACTGTAGCAAGAAATTAATTGCGGAAACGTACGATGGAGCATCGGTAAATATCGGGCAGTAAAATGGCTTAGGAGCTATCTTCGCAACTAAAAAGGGGAGAAGAATCAAACTTCACTACTAATAAATTGCCAGTTCCAGAATGGTGTGTCAAAGACTAACGTAGGCCTACTTGTATTGAGTTTGCATGCTTTACTATTATTATTATTATTATTATTATTATTATTATTATTACTACTACTAATATTATATTATTATTAATATTAGTTTCTGTCTTGGTCATCAGTCGTCAATCTCATAGCCTACATACCAAAAAATATCACGAGTCGCCACTGCATATACTCTCTTTACTCGAAAAAAAAATCATCTTAAAACTATTAAATTCGTGGAATAATTGTATTAAGAAAATCCAATATTTTAGCGTAACATGAGATTTACAAGTCTTCACTAGATACTGCACATGCCAAGGCGTACACGTGCTACAATCTGTTACGTAATCTATTTGTAGGTGAATAAGGGTCGAGCGTTATGTAAGAAACAGCTAGCGCTATCTGTATGTAACCGGATACTGTCAAGCTATGACTTACGATGTTATTAGACGAGTTCGTATGATAGAGGGAATAAATTTAAAATAGATACAGGGCTTTCATTTCAAAACTTCCCAGTCTAAATAACTAATTATTTAAATTGAATTAAATGTAAACAAAAAATACGTCAATTTAGATATTGAGGGGGAAGTCTGAAACCAGGCTTAATTGCATTTTAGATTTCACCCCTACTTTGATATTTCAAATAGCACCCCTATATTTTTATACTTAAATATGAAAGAGCATTCATTTATTTATACATTTTATTAATTTGTTTTCGCATCTTTTGTTTTCTATCGTCGCCTGGCAATCTGGATTGTTGTTATTATTGATTAGATCTGAAGAGAATAAAGCTACAAAAACTTATTGAGCATTGCATATAATAGTTGTGTTTGTGTATTAAATTATTTTAAAATGGTGTATATCCTTCAATTTTGGAAATTACACAAAATAAGCTGTGTTTTCATCCTACAATCAACTGATAATATCAAAAATACAGGTTGCCAGGCGACGATAGAAAACAAAAGATGCAAAAACAAATGAATGAGGTGTATAAACAATTAACAATTCAGTGCTTCTTCATATTTAAGTATAAAAATATAGGGGTGCCATTTGAAATTTCAAAGTGGAAGTCACTGGGGGTTGGGGAGGGGATGAAATGTAAAATGCAATAAAATGTAAGCCTGATTTCAGACTTCCCCCTCAATATCTAAATTGATATGTCTTTTGTTTAAATTGATTTCAATTTAAATAATTAGTTATTTGACTGGGAAGTTTTGAAATGAAAGCCCTGTGTATTAATTTATCTAGTTAACAAAATAATCTAAATACTAACCTAATTAATGAACCACATCCTTAATCGTAAAAATATAAATAAAATACGAAGCAATAAAACTGAGAACTATTCAAGACGTCATTGGGATTCTATGAATCCGGTGACAATGTTGTATCATTATTATTATTATTATTATTATTATTATTATTATTATTATTATTATTACCATTATTATTATCATTATTATTATTATTATTATCATTATTATTATCATCATTATTATTATCATTATTATCATTATTATCATTATTATTAGCATCATTATTATTATTATTATTATTATTATCATTATTACCATTATTATTATTATTATTATTATTATTATTATTATTATTATTATTATTATTATTATTATTATTATACTCACCGGAATGGGGCGGTGAATGAGATCTGACCCTTGGAGGCTGGTAGGGTGAACTACGCTGTGTTCGAACTGAAGTCCCGATGGGGGGCGGAGGCAGGCTGGGGTGGTGCGACGTACCGGGATACACCCCCTGAGGTAGGAACCACGAACCATCTGGCGACAATCAGAGCATATGAAAAATCGTGCATTTTGTATAGCTTTACTGTACATACTCAAGACCGGAAACATAATTTTATGTCTAGGACAGGTAACTTATCGCAGGATATTTTTATTTACTTAACAACGCTGTGACAACTGTGACGTAGCATCTTGCACTTGGTGATAGTGAAATAGTTTCTACCGAGATTAGGCCATGAGATTACCTGTCGTTCGTCTTACACTTCGGGAAACCTTTTTTTCTCGAGAACTACATCGTCACGTTTTATATATACATATATATATATATATATATATATATATATATATATATATATGAAAACAACAGACATTAAGACGCCATTTTTTTAGTTTTACTGCATTTAATTTCCGTAATATTTCAGTTTGCAGTAAATCAGACAGAATTGATTTATGATAACTAAAGAAAGTACGATTGATATATATATATAATTTACTTATGGTTATGCATCATCAAATTTTACTTTCAATTCAGTACTTTACAAGAAAACTTGTCAAAGATTGATCAATATTGAAAAACATTTGTCAAAGACTTCATATTGCAAAAGATTTGACAAAATTATAAATCTTATGCTTCAAGTTGACTGTAACCTATGTAAGTCTACCAAATATTACAATATAAATATGTAAATCCTTTGGAGAATAACTAGGCTATGTAATACGATAGTCTATTTATATTACTTAACTGTACGGTACCCTAAAAGGAAGAATATAACTATTTCATGTTGTTTTAAACAAAATATTTACTATTAGTATTCGCCTAAGCTATAGGTTAGAATCTTAGTAATTCAAAAAATATATGTATTGGTACTTAAATACAAGATATCTGGCTTGCAATTTCCTCATACATATTATTTGTCGTAATTTTATTGTGGTATTCCACAGAACCCACGGCGAACAGGTATGAGTTTAATTCATAATTGAATTAACTCGGAGAGGACGCCATGTTTTTGTGGTTCTTGTCGCCACAATATTCTCGAATCTCGTTGGTCAATTACTTCAAAAAATTGATAGGTCTTTGATCAATTAGAAAATGTTCTTATTTACTTTCAAGAGAAACAAAAATTTTAAAGTATTATAAATTACTAAGTTAATGATAATATTTAAAGAAAAGAAAGAAGAAAAACTTTTATTCATCCAAAGAATGAAATAAATGGAGCTGCTTGTGTTTAACAAATTGTCTTAATACACAGGTGACATGGTCAATTATTTAAGACAGTAAGTAGGCCTACAATAAATACAGTGAATACATATTCGTTTAGTGGTTAGTAATATCATACGGAGCATGATGAAGGAACTGAATTCTTATGAAACGCGTAAAACAAAAGTAAAATAGTGCTTCCTTTTTGACATTCTTTTCTTTTTCAATTATTTGTATATGTATTCCATTTATTTATATTTTGTAACTGCACATTTATATACAACTACATGTTTTACTATTTTCTTTATGCTTTCAAATGTTTTCAGAATTTACAACATGTTGTAGCCATGGTAACCGCAAGAGATTTCTTAATAAAATACGCCTCACAAATCTGGCAAAGCCATAATTAAACAAAAGAAAAATGCAGATCGGTCGCTCATAACATCTTTAAAGCGAATTAAGGCACAATATGGCTCATAATATTTATATTAAATTTACTCCGTAGGAGATGAAACCTTGTAATTCATAAACATTAATTTACTTAGTGGAATGTTAAGAATTGTTTTCCTGTAATAACTTCGCCGTATTTGTGGACTATATGGCTGTACATGTATATTATAGCGTTTGATGTTGTCGTAGAATTTCAGAGTAAGTAATGCTCACATTGTGTGTATTGCGACTGTTGAGGTTGGGGGTAGTTGGGCATGAAGTCCCGTTGGTAGAAGCCATCCGGTCTCTCTCTGGCGTCTAAGAAAGCTTTCGCAAATGGGTTGTGCTTGATTTTCAATGCTGTAACCTGTAAACAGTAAATATAAACAGGATTTATAAATTACGAGAAAAATATAGTATTGTTAGAAAGTTTAAGGGCACCTTATAATCCTTATAAAATGCTGTCCTGCTCTTAAATTATTAGAGAAACTAACAAGGTTTATAATTGTTGATTAACAATAGGAAAGACTAATTTTAGTGCAATTTCGATATTTATATGATGACTGTCAGTCCTTATAGAGAATTTATAAGTTTTTCAAACAAAATAAAAAATCTACATTTTCAGTATTAAAGTTGAAAATGAAAGAGTAACTGATTAGTGCACGATTCTCAACTGTTGCTGGATGATGTAGAATATATTACCCTTTAAATTAGTAAAGATCAAATATTTGTAAAAAAAAAAAAAAATAGTGAATGACCTAGCAGTTTCTAATGTTTGAAGTTTTAAAAAAATTGGGAAATTTTGTGATTTGTCGAATAAATAAGTAAATAAATAAATAAATAAATAAACAAAATACAAATGAGTAAGTAAATAAGTAAATAAATAAATAAGTAATTAAGTCAATAAATAAATAATAAAATAAATAACTAAACAAATAAATAAATAATAAATAAATACATAAATAAATAAGTAAATAAATAACTAAATAAATGAATGAATAAATAAATAAATAAATAAACAAAAAACAAATGAATGAGTAAGTAAATAAATCAATCAATCAATCAATGAATCAGTAACTGTTTCCATTTTTTAACTTCAAAGCTTAGAACCTGCTAGGACATTCACAAAGAATTTTTTTTACAATATTTGATCTTTACTAATTTAAAGGGTAATATTTCCTACATCATCCAGCAACAGTTGAGAATCGTGCACCAAATAAATTACTCGTTTGTTTTCAACTTTAATACATAAAATTTAAGATTCTTTTATTTAGTTTGAAAACTTATAAATTCTCTGTAAGGACTAACAATCAACACATAAATACCGAAATTGCATTAAAAATTAATATTTCCTATTGTTAATCAACAGTTGAAAACATGGTTACTTTTTCTAATAATTTAAGACAAGGGCAGCATTTTATGAGAATTATGAGATGCCCTAAACTTTCTAGCAATATTGTTAAGTCTTCAAAAACATATTAGGTTGTCAGAGGAAATAATTTTCATTGTGGCATAAAAGAAAAGGAAATAAGAAATATCGGAAGTAATAGAAAGTAGGTTTTAATAGCACTGGAATAATTTAGAGGACCTAGTCACATAAAAAAAACTAAGAAAAAGCATTGTAAATTAACTTTGCATATACATAGGACGAATTATTTCATCCTCAACATAATCTACCTTCAAATCTTAGACTATACATCAAATTCGTACGTTAGGTAGACGAAGGCAATTGCCTACCACTTCCTAAAACATCTCCTCTTCTGCAAATAAACTGGTATTTGAACAAGGATAATAATTTTAATCCTGATGCTGTTTATTATAAATGAATTACTGAATACATATACACATTAAGATTATTATTATTATTATTATTATTATTATTATTATTATTATTATTATTATTATCATCATCATCATCATCATCATCATGTTCCATAACATTCTGGATCTAATCAGAACTGTAATTTTTAAAGTATGATCAATGATATCAACCATTACCATGTCCAGAACATCTCGAACTGTAAGAGAAATTTAATGAATGATGTTGTGCGACTCCACTTATTGTTAATATACAGGGTGTCTCAAAAATAGACCGACAAATTAATTGTGGTAGTAGCCACAGAGAAAATAAATATGCTAGTGAAAACCCTACAGTCCTATTTTAAATATGTTTCAAGTTATGATTCTGTGAATTTGTTGAAGCCTAGTTTCAATAATGAAAGCTAGATAATCTCTGAACGGCTTAAAAAAGAGGAAGGGTATATGTTATTTATAGGAAACAGATTCCTGATATTTTGTTTCTTTTTTCTCAAATGATATCCACTTTTTTTTTAATAGGCAGAATTATGTAAACTCTGTTCAACTCAGAGTGATTAGGCAGTGTATGGAGAGCTTTTCTCGGGCTCAGCGACAAGTTAGTTGAACAATGTGATGCTAGATAGTAAACAAATGTGCAATACGCATAATGTACATCGACACACTCCCAATCACAAATCATGTTTATTTGATATCTCACGAACTATTTGTGTTAGAAGACTGAAACCATTTGCTTTCGTGTTTTTATTTTTTATTTAAAAAAACACGCCAGCAAAAATGTGTCTGTTTATTTTTGAGACACTCTGTAGAGAAACGAATACCTTTTATGACCCACCTCTTCGTTCTGATACGCGGTTACAGCTATGAATTGTGTTTCTGGGAACGGATACGTGTGGACTCTTCGTAGTTCAGACCCAACTTTCACTAGATGCACTCTTGGTTCGTATTTGTGTAGAGAATTCAGCATGATCTGGAAAGAAGCGTTCCTTTAGAGACAAGTAGACCTAATTATTTTAATAATATTAGAAAAAATCACATGGTAGCACATGAACTAGTTTCACTGTTTTCAGATTTTTGCTTTGGCAGTGATAGTATTAAAAAATATACATTTTAGTTTTCAGCAGTGTGTTCCGAACTGCAATAGTTCTACAGGGTGTTCAGTTCAAAGTGTGTCATGGCTCGCTGTATGCCGTCATGTAGCTAGCCGATGAGCCTAGAGAATTCAATCTTCCTACACTTCTGCAGAGGCGTATTACCTATGTGCCAGAAAAGTTGCCTAGCAAGTACGGCGTTCATTCTGAAGAGTACTTATCGATACGTACGGTAAATCCTGTAGTGGGAGGAATGTGAACTGTTTGAAAACACGTACTGGGGTGAGTTTTTTTCTTACTGTCGGGATATGGGGAGAGGATTAAGACGATTACTTACGTAGCCTATTCGTTGACATTAACTTCGATGGTCAACATGGACACGGAGCATTTGATTTGCACTGTGGAATGTTGCCGTAGGCAAATACCCTGCGTACGACTTGCCCGCGCAAAACACAGTTCGAAAGAGGTTATGGTAGCACACAGACTTTACAGACCGCCATCTGTTGCTACGACGTTCAAGTTATACCATACACGTTCTCAAGTTCAGATTGACTGCCTTGGGTAATAGGCAACTTCTCTGACATAAAATCTGAAACTCGCTTCAAATCGCTGACTCACAACAGTGACGTCATGACACACTTTAAAATGAACACCCAGTAATGTTCTCACTGTCTGCTCCTTGTGTATTATTAGTAATTTTCATGTAGCATTGTTTGTTATTCATCTCCAAGCACTATTTCTCATTTGTTTCACTCCATTATACAGGGTGTTCTATTTTATCTTTACCACCCAAAATAACTTCGTAAGAAAGCAGCAAATGAAATTTTTTATACAAAAGATGCGTTGACGACGTTTTATTCGGCTAAATACTGAAGACTGATTGAGCGGTCTGTGCTACATTTGTTTTCATTTGTATACTCTTAGCCAAAGCTACGTGGAATTAGTTACACGACCCTGAGTATCTGCAATGTACTGCTTAACTTAAAGTCAAACTATTTCATTTGTACTATGCACAGGAACCACACCATCAAGGCATGAAACAACGTTCTCTTTATTAGAATGATCCATTGTGATACATTTCTGAACTGGTCTTGACAAGCTTAATTGAAATACTGAATAACAAATACATAGTGCCATTTAAAGAAATAATATTAGTACTCGTATCTCATTAATAAATAACGCTACAAGGTTGCCTCCCCATCAGTATTATTTCCCCGTTTCAGTTGTACACTTTTGTATCAAATAATTTTTCATTTGGTGCTGGTGTACAAAGCTATTTTAGGTGGCCAAGATAAATGGGACACCCTATATAATTATTATGGCAGTATCTTCACGAATGCATGCTTTTAATCAATTGTTACAAGATTATAAATACGCAAACTCTCGGAATTTGCTACGGTTTATTGTAAACGATTTTGTCCTAACGTGAAATGCTTATGCTCGAGTGTAAAATAAATAAAAGACCAACATTTCAACATGTGAAGTCAGTTGCTTAGCAACGGCAACGAATTATTATTTTTAGGTTATTTTACGACGCTTTATCAATAGCTTAGGTTATTTAGCGTCTGAATGAGATGAAGGTGATAATGCCGGTGAAATGAGTGAGTCCGGGGTCCAGCACCGAAAGTTACCCAGCATTTGCTCATATTGGGTTGAGGGAAAACCCCGGAAAGAACCTCAACCAGGTAACTTGCCCCGACCGGGAATCGAACCCGGGCCACCTGGTTTCGCGGCCAGAAACGCTAGCCGTTACTCCACAGGTACGAATTATTATGTTACACTACTCTGATGTCAGTTGCTTAGTAACGGGTTATTCAAATGAAACAACAATTTCATTGCAATTAATACTTGTACAAATAATCTGGTATACGAGTATATTCCATAAAGTAAGGAAGGAAAAATAATCACCTGTAATACAACACAATTGCAATAAATTTATTTCTCTCTCAATTATATTTACAATCCGTATAAATAAGAACCAGTTCCTTAAAAAGCTAAGTATTACAATAACAGCCAACAGAGAGCATAAACGTTTTACACAATTACAAGGATCCCACCGATATGAATCTCTTCTCACTTTCCAGTTTACTTATTTATTTATTTATTTATTTATTTATTTATTTATTTATTTATTTATTTATTTATTTATTTATTTATTTATTTATTTATTTATTTATTTATTTATTTATTTATTTATTTATTTATTTATTTATTTATTTGTTTATTTATTTATTTATTTATTTACTCACTCATTTACTTACTTACTTATTCACTCACTCACTCACTCACTCACTCACTCACTCATCTATCTATCTATCTATCTATCTATCTATCTATCTATCTATCTATCTATCTATCTATCTATCTATCTATCTATCTATCTATCTATCTATCTATCTATCTATCTATCTATCTATCTATCTATCTATCTATCTATCTATCTATCTATCTATCTATCTATCTATCTATCTATCTATCTATCTATCTATCTATCTATCTATCTATCTATCTATCTATCTATCTATCTATCTATCTATCTATCTATCTATCTATCTATCTATCTATCTATCTATCTATCTATCTATCTATCTATCTATCTATCTATCTATCTATCTATCTATCTATCTATCTATCTATCTATCTATCTATCTATCTATCTATCTATCTATCTATCTATCTATCTATCTATCTATCTATCTATCTATCTATCTATCTATCTATCTATCTATCTATCTATCTATCTATCTATCTATCTATCTATCTATCTATCTATCTATCTATCTATCTATCTATCTATCTATCTATCTATCTATCTATCTATCTATCTATCTATCTATCTATCTATCTATCTATCTATCTATCTATCTATCTATCTATCTATCTATCTATCTATCTATCTATCTATCTATCTATCTATCTATCTATCTATCTATCTATCTATCTATCTATCTATCTATCTATCTATCTATCTATCTATCTATCTATCTATCTATCTATCTATCTATCTATCTATCTATCTATTTATTTATTTATTTATTTATTTTTAAGATTAACTATTGAGCCTACATATGTGTTGCCAACATCTGCAGATGAAAAGTCGTTACCGAATTCTGTTAGGGAAAATAAAGGAAACTATTACCTCACGATGCACTATGTAGTCTCAACCATTCCCTTTCCCCAAATTGTATTTCTCACACAAGATAAATTATAATAATGAAACACTGCAGGCAGTTTGTTCCCCATACCCATTATGTTAAGGGAAAAAAATATTTACATTAGACCTACAACAACTGCAACTGAAACCTTCCACCGAAGGGGAAATAAATTTTCAATTATTTTAAATACACAAACTTATACATAACTCCCATCAAAAACTACATCAGAAACAAATCTTAGGACTTAGAGATATACACACGATTACTTTCCGAAATTAAATTGTTCCTAGCTGTCATAAAAACAGAGCACGGAATGGAGGATTATATTTTCTGTAACTATTTCCCTTTTCTGTCGTCATTATCTAATTTATCTCCCAGCAGGAGAATAGGACATCCACAAAATGCCTCCATTGGATTCTAATCTTCACCAACTTCACCTCCATGTTTTCATGTACTTCGTAATTTCTTCAGTAATTGTTCAGCTCCATGTTTCTTTTCAGAACCATTCACACATATTCATCTCACTATGCCGAGTAATTCCCAGTTCCATGCAATATTTATTCGTTTTATATTAATCTCAATTATGTATTCATTTCGTTGCACATTCTTTGACAGGTCTGAGAAATCTCGTTTCTGCGCGTGGAGGCAATGTCCGTTGTTACACTTACTTGCCCATTGCCGTTAGTCTTGTTTGTGAGCTTCACCTTGGCGAAGGATACCGGCTCCTTCATCCAGTGGGCGCCAAAATTGGGAGACTCGGGGTGCATGTAGATGGGGTTGGGGGGCGGAACCTCTGCCTTGCCGCCCGGCACCCACTCCCCGTTCACGTATTTCCACCTGAAAACATGTACGAATGTAATATAAGCCTTATTCATAATGAAATGTAACAAATCGTTACACCATATACTTGGTAACCATGGAAACGTAACAACCACATCATTTCATCATATTATCATGAATAAATATATAATAGGATGCGAAACTGCGGTCAGCACCATCTAGATTTGGTGATCTGAAATAAGGTGATCAGTACCCGACGTCGTAGGTGGTGAACATTAGAACTACGTGTTGGGTACATTACCGAGAGTTCTCTATTTATCCGTTCGAGATATTGTACGGTAGAGTCGAGGAGAGAAGATGGCGGTCTGAAACTTACTAATTAAGTGAACATAAAGTGATACGTGTGTGTATAAGCAGTGTATGTTAAACAGTGATGTTTATGGACGTTGTAAAAATAGTGTTGAATGTATTGTAAAGTAATAGCAATATAATAAATCGAACTATATACGTAGTTCTTGCAGACTTTTCCATTGTGCTGTACAATAAATACCCAAAGAATACAATCCCAATTATCTAACCTTTTACTTTATTTTTTGTCTCTGTCTGGTTATATTTTAATCGGGTAGTGTAAAACACATCGTCTCTTTTATCTTCCTGTTGGCTCCGGTAAGAATTTTCAGTAGAATATGCTGTGAGGAATAAAACTGTAAATGTTTTATTTTAAATTGGGTTAGTTTTGAATATCGATGAGGGCGGGAGGGAATACTTTCTGCACAGTTTAACATTTTCGTCACCAGGTGCGCTGCTAAATGCATGGAGTAATTACTCTTTTCGCTACTTGGTGCGCTGCTATTTGTAATAAAGCCTCTACCACATATAGATGGCAGCAAGATCAATTTCTACAACAGCGCCTCTAGTATGTGTTACGGGAAACTCATTAAGTTTCGCATCCTATTATATATTCATCCATGATATTATGTTTTATACACTGTGCCCGGGACAAAATTTACCAATAAGAAAGTTTAATAACTCACGTAATAATGGAGATAGGAAAATGAAATTTGCGGCAAATGAAAGACGGACATTTTAAGTTTTATGTGTGATGTTGGCAACATTTGGTCATTGTTGTTGACATAGCTGTAATTGAAATGGCGTTCACAGTGCAACAAAAAGTTCAATGCTGCTATTGGCTTGCCGAATTCAAGTATCCGAAGATAGTGGAGAGAAGATTTAGACAACAGTGGCCTGAGAAGCAACCACCAGATAGGCACACAATAACAACATGGCATAGAAAGCTTCTTGAGACCACGCGGGAAGAAAGTGACAGAAGCGCAAGTCGACAGAATTCCAACGGAGCCCGTGTAAGTCTGTTCGCCGTGCCAGCAGGGAACTTGCAATTCCAAAGTCAACTATCCACGATGTTCTGCACAAGAGGTTACGTCTACATGCATACAAGATTCAATTGGTTCAAAAGTTGAAACCAAACGACTTGCCTGAACGATATGATTTCGCTAGTGACATGCTGTTGAAAATTGATATTGAAAATGGATATCTGCAGAAGGTCGTGTTCAGTGATGAGTCCTCCTTCCACGTCTGTGGGATCGTCAACAGGCATAATTGTCGCATCTGGGGATCAGAAAATCCGCATGTAGTGAGGGAATTGGAAAGAGACAGCCCTAAGATTAATGTTTGATGCTGAATTACACATGAAACTGTGATTGGACCGTTCTTTTTTTGTGGAAAACACTATCAATGGAAATGTGTATCTTGATATGCTGCAAAATTACGCCATTCCTCAAATTCCACAGGGATATGTTTTCCAACAAGACGGAGCTCCGCCTCATTATGCATTACATGTTACAGATCACTTGAATGAATGCTTTCCTCAGCGATGGATTGGTTGAGGTGGACCTACAGCATGGCCTCCCAGTTCCCCAGACCTAACCCCACTGGACTTCTTTTTTTTGGGGATACATAAAAGACATTGTGTACAAGACTGTAGTGGCAGATTTGGAGGATCTGTGTCGGAGAATTGTCGCTGCTTGTGCAATTGTCACTCCAGAGATGTTACGAAACACATGGCAAGAACTTGAATATCGCCTGGACATCTGTCGTGCTACAAGAGGTGCACACATAGAAGTTTATTAGTGGTCATTCGAAACTTTGGAGTCCCTTTGTCAATTCCCGCAAACAGCATTTTTATCCATCAATTATTTGGTGAGTTATTAAACTTTCTTATTGGTAAATTTTGTCCCGGACACCCAGCGCTCTAATTATAGTGTGTTGCTTTAAAATCACGTAAGCTTAAACATGAAATATTATAGATAGGCTATATTAATTTGTCCTACAGAATTTATCTGTAATATTGACACTTAATATTTGAGGAGAAAAATTCGCTCCGGCGCCGGGGATCGAACCCGGGTCCTTGGTTCTACGTACTAAGCGCTCTGACCACTGAGCTACGCCGAATTCAATCCATAATCCTCTCTTCCTTCGATATTTCCCTTTGTGGCCTGACTCCAATTTAGGCATATAGATCTATATGTTGACGTGTATCCAATATCAACTGCGCTCCTAGTATAATAGCAGTGACCAGAGTAGAAGCGACTCTAAAGGCTGGTTCACAATAAACCGGGAACGGAAACGAGAACGAGAACGGAAATAATGTTAAAATAAGTTAATTTAAATGGGAGTATTCACAATTAACTATTGTGAATGCTCACATTTAATAGTAATATACGTTACAAGAGCGGTATGTTGACGTTTTCATGGTCGAGGAAAAGATTGAAAAAGAGAAACGTAGTTGAGCTTTTTTAATTTCCGAGAACATGAAAACAAACATACCGCTCGTGTATCGTACATTATTTTGTACGAAGATCGTTTATTACATACCTGAAAGAGGAATTTCTAATTAGTTGCAATGAAATCTCCATGTTGGTTTCTGTTTAATGACGGCAACTTCGGAACACCAAAATATCTTTCTTCAACATTGTTGCTATAAAATGTTTTCTGTGTTTACTATACTCCAGCAGGCCGTGATATACGTCTGTCTTTTTTTTCCCCCAGTCTATAAATGCGAACTTAAAACAAACGGTAAGGTTATGTAATGATTTATTTTTCATTTTAATATTTTAACAATATTATTTATATAACATATTGCAGAAATATCATCGGCATCTGGAATCTTGTTGATTTTTTTCACGACTTCCTTAATGTTACTTGTATCAGGAATGCAATAAGTTTCGTGGAGTAGTAGACTTTACTTAATTTTTGCAAATATTTAAAAACAATAATTAACATTACAATTTAGGTGAAATTGCAGTGGTAAGTTTCCAATTTATAATTATTACTATGTTAAACGTGTCTAAAAATAATATGTTAAAAGCCTAAAGCAGTAAAATGAATGTCGCGCTTAAGCGGTCAGAAGAGGGAAATTGTTGTGTGTGTTACGTTGGGAATACTGAATGTGGTATTTCACACTTACCGCGTATTGGTTCTGTGCGGAAAACAAGCAAATATGCACGATCTCGCACAAATATATTTATTTTAACGTTATTTCCGTTCTCGTTTCCGTTGTCGTTTCTGTTCCAGGTTTATTGTGAACCAGTCATTATTTCATATCTCACCTTACCTGTGAGGGTCAATCTGCACGAACTCGAGCAGCACGCTGTACATGGCCTGGGGGTCGAGTCCCGAGACGCTCACCTTCACCACGGGGAACATTCTCCTGCAACAAAGTTCAGTGCCATTCAGACACAAGGGACACTTGCAAACTAGCAGAAAACATGGAATGCAATTAATGTTCTGTTACAAATAAACCCATACGAATATCTAGATATCCACTGTTTAAAACTGAAAATAACTTAATGTAAAGTGGCAAGGGATTAACGCCAACTACGGTACTCATATTTCAAGTAGATTTCAAGAAACTTGACACATGATACACACTGTACGTATCTAAGGAACACTTCTGTAGTCAGAATAGCAAAACCTCGATCCTTAGGCAGCCATTTGTTAGTTAGCAGATTATATCCAGTAGCCTACTATTTTTGGAACTCTTCTAAATTTTCAAAAGCAAATTGTGACCATATAATTAGATCATAGTACAGTGTCACTTAGACCTACATTGATTTACAGTATTTGTTTTCCATTTTCTTAACATATTCAAGGAAGAAATTAGTTTAGTGCTTTGTGTGGAGTGTGGCATTGTATGGGATACAAACATGGCATTACAACGAAGTGAAGAGAAACGATTAGAAGCATTTGAAATGTGGATATGGAGAAGAATGGTACGTGTGAAATGAACAGACAGAATAATAAATTAAGCTGTGCTAGAAAGACTGGGTAAAGAAAGAATGATGCTGAAACTTATCAGAAAGAGGAAGAGGATTTGGCTGGGTCACTGGCTAAGAAGAAACTGCCTATTGAATGATGTACTGGAGGGAATAGTGAACGGGAGAAGAGTTCGGGGCAGAAGTAGATATCAGATGATATACGCCATTAAGATAATATATATCGATCATATGAGGAGGCAAGAGGAAGGCAGAAAATATGAGGAAATTGTTTGAGAATGTTGTGTTTCCAGGGTAAGATCTGCTCTTAGGCAGAGAACTATAAGTAAATTAATTGAAGGGTTCAGAGCCATAGTGGGCCAAGCGCCATTTATTAAAAACAGAGAAAGCAAGGGTTAAAGTTAAGTGAATACCATACTTTAATGAAGATTGACATATCATTTAGTTTTAATGTGTATACTTTATATTACTTGCTATATGTTTCAATTGAATTATGGTAATAACTTCATTTTAACCCTTGCTTTCTACGTTTTAGTAAATGGCGCTTGGCCCAGTAATGGTTCTGAACCCTTTAATTAATGCTTGTCTTGTTCTGGTTTCATTTAATGGCGTGGTTTCTAGCTTTAGGCTAATATCAGGCTAATGAATGAGTTCATAGCGTTTATGTTCGTCATCACAATACTGCGTTGTTATAAGATTATTTATCGTTTGTCATTTATTTTTTTGGAGTGTTGTGCTTGTAAATACGCATTGAAGTTTGCTTATTTTCAAAAAGTTTGTGCTATTTGTGGGGTAAATAAGACGGAGTGTCAAGTGAAAAAAAAAAAACGAACACTTCAGACAAATACTTCTGTTTGAGTTTAATAGAGGAGCAAACACAGCTCGAAACATTTGTATCGTATGTGGGAAGAATGCCATCGGAGAAAGAACTGTAAGAAAATGGTTCTGTCGTTTCAACACACAACATCCCGTATAAAAGTTAGTGTCCATTCAAGAAGATTTTTAGTAGATTATTTTACGACGCTGTATCAACATCTCTGGTTATTTAGCGTCTGAATGAAATGAAGGTGATAATGCCGGTGAAATGAGTCCGGGGTCCATCACCGATAGTTACCCAGCATTTTCTCATATTGGGTTGAAGGAAAACCCCGGAAAAACATCAACCAGGTAACTTGCCCCAACCGGGATTCGAACCCGGGCCACCGGATTTCGCGGCCAGAGTCGCTAATCGTTACTCTACAAGTATGGACCACAGAAGATGTTATAAACCCCATTTCAGTTTGGTTGATAGCAGTAGCGGCCGGTGATCAAAATCCTCGGTGAGGCCAGATGCAACTAGTTTAAGTGCCTCCGATAGGAAATGTTTGTTTATGATATTAATTATTATTGTTATTATATTATTAATATCATTATTACTGTATTATTATTATTATTATTATTATTATTATTATTATTATTATTATTACTATTATTAGTCTATTCTTATTACTATCAATGAAAAATAATAATTTCACTCACCAAATAAGCTGTTATGCTCTGAGTTTCAGTGATTGTTTCAGTGTGATGAAGCATCCCATATTATGTGTTGAAATTCCCCTTTCTTTCTTTTCTTTTTATTTTTTTCCTTTGACAGCAACAAACAAGGCCAAGAGAAGTTTATTTTGCATCACATTACCACTTAACCATTTATGTTGCCCATACCAGAATGCAATAGAAACTCGAGTTTTAAGATTATGTGTCAGAAAAATTATCAGCGATGTCGTAGGTATCTCGGTAGTCTTTCTCTTTATTTAAAACTTCCTTTCTTTTAGTATTATTTCTTCTCGAAAAAGGACACTCTAACAATGAATTAACTGCACCAGCATTATTTCTCTCATTTGTTTGTTTATATTTTCCCGAAATACATAACAACATTGGCCCAGATTCACTACTGTACTACGAAGTACAATAGTAGAACACCCTCGCTTATGTCATAAACTGAGACATAAGGGGAGGGAATAGTGTGGGTCTCTGCCTGCCAAAGCCGAATTGTGCCTCAGCTACAACGTTTTAAGCGTAAACTCAAAGCCCGCGAAAGGACATGGAATGCATTAAGCCAAACCCGGCACGAACGATTCTGGCCTCAGGAACAAATTTTACTGCAAAACAGGTCTATATACATCACAAGCCACACCCGGCACGAGCGATCCCGGCCTCAGGAACAAATTTTACTGCAAAACAGGTCTATATACATCAAAGTTTTCAAATGCTTCTACAGCGATATATGCTTCATTCAAATAACTAGTACATTATATAAAAACACACAATTTGATTTCAGTTAAGCCAAGTGACCGAGGCCCGGCCTCACTTGCCTCAGTCAATCAGCCGCCACTGGTTGATAGGCCTTTCCCCTCTACTCACACTCTCTACCTTCAGTGAAGGGGAAGATGCTACTGCCCATTTCACAAACATTCGACTAATTGACTTTCAACACAGTGACAAATTTCATTATTTAACATTTGTACCAGTAATCTTTATTTCGGAAGTCTACACTAAGCGTTTGTATTTAATTTTCATTGTTGTTAAAATCAACTGACACATTAAAAAGCTACTGACAGCAGAAGATAAATGTTTTCTTCACCGCTAGTTGCTACTCAACTGCATACAGAATAGGACAGTCTGCACTGTGTCGTTCCCCTCTAAATGCATACTAGAAGCTAACATTCCTTCATTTAATTAATTATTAGTTGAAAATATTGTATGAACGGCACTAAAATATGCCCAAACATGTAATTGTCAAACATCTGTTATGGCTGTATTTTATTACTTACTTAGTAATTTATTTAATATTTTATTTTCTCGTGTGTCCAGTTTGGGGGGTGCAGGTATCAGAGGTAACAGCTGCCATCTCTGTCGCTGACGGACTAGGTGCAAGTAGAAGGGGAAAGAAATGCCTTCGCATCCTCTCAACTTGTATGAAATGTCGTTTAGGTCTAGTGGGATAAAGGAGGCGTTGTATACTACGAATTGCTTTCCAGAAATATAACCATAACTGCTGACATTTATTGCCAACAACTCAGACGCCTTACTGCCGCAATTGAAGAAAAACGACAGGGAAGATTGCATCAAGTGCTGTTGCAACACGATAATGCACGCCCGCACTCCGCTAACATGACGAAAGCATCTTTCCAGGAGCTTGGTTGGGAGGTGATTCCACGTCCCCTATATCCTTCTGAGCTTTCGTTCTCAAAGTTCCATATTTTCCGTTCTCTGATCAACTATCTTCAAGGGAACTCCCCTGATAACAAAGATGCTATACAAACTTGGGAGATTTCTTCAGACGCGGAATCGAAAAACTACCCTAGAGTTGGCAAAGAGTCATAGATAATGTAATTATGTAATTGTAGGAGAATATGTTATTGATTAATTTCTGTCTTCTATTCACTACAGATAAAATTTTCATCACAGTGAAAAAATGATACGAAATTTAGCATCTACTCCAATATTAACGATAACTTCGAGTTTGGAATAAGACCTGAGAGTGGACATAAGTGAAAAATGTAGAATTAAGTTCAGAAATTTGTGTTCTTTTTCGCTCCGAAAATCGTTATGTCAAGTCAAAATCGCGCAACATTTTCTGCGACTCTAAACGTATCATTAATAAACAGATAATAAAAGGCGTCAGTTTTGAGCAATAATATAGCAAAGGACATTGCACTGCGGTTTTACTTTACTTTGAATCCGTGGGGACAAGTTTGTCTTGCATAGCCGACTGCTTGTAATTCGCTTTATTCGATAGAGCACTCAGATTCACGACCAGCCACAAAGCGGCGCGCCTTCTTTCTTTTGCCTTCATGCAAATGAAGTGACGGGTTGGAAGGATTCTATTTATAATTCCTAATAAAATTTATCCTACCTTTCTGTAAGATTGCGATAATATTGGTATTCGATGCTGATTTTATTGGACCAACAGTATCAGCATTGCTGATAAATATTCAAACCGTGCCTCCTCTTTCAGATTATGGATTTTAGGAGATCAAAATAATTCGCATTATACAAAAGGCTGCTTTTAATTCTCTTGAACACATTGGGACAACAAGATAATTTTTTTGTTTGGGGTAAGAATTTTGTCGCGTGCAATTTTCATGACGACAAATCGTACCATAAGGATGGGGGATTAATTATACGAGTAAGAAAACAGCAATATTACAAAAATATCGAGGCGGCTACACAAAGGAACAACCATGTTTAGTTGCTTCACATGTTATTGAAAACCATGATGTGAGGAGCATACAACGAGCACAGAATACATAGAGTAGACACTAGCATCTTAATACTATTGGACGGAGTGAAGCCGATTTGATGGGCTTGACGCCATCTTGTTGCTACCAAAACATTGTAAAATAGCTATTACGTTATAGAAGAACTTGTGATAATAGGAATTCCATATGTCCCTAATTTCCTGGAGGACTTACACTTTCTTGTTTGTTTCGTAATACAGAATCGCTAGGCACGTATTTTTTTAGCAAAAATTGCAAAACTGTCTTCGATGAATCACATATAGGCTATACATATTTAAATTGACAGCTCTTCAAATTGCAGTATGGTATTTAATAGGTACTCTGGAAAGTTAAACAAACAATAATGATAAAAAAAGGAAGGTAACAGTTTGACCTTATTTTGCTACTGTGTCCAATAAAAATGCTAGCCTATAATAAGTACTTTTATAGATTGATCCATTTGCTTCGATTTAATAATGCAACTTGCTTCTTAACGCAAATTATCATTCTCTTCCTTTTTCCAGTATTTCGTATAGATGTCCCGATTTTTGTTTAGAGAAAAAGTGGAATGCTCTTAACCATATAATATTTGGTAGGCTCTTCGTTTATAGGTTTATAGTATATAATTGGATTATAACGGCGAACAAAAGTGAAGTTTTATTACCAAGTGGGTTAAGTTAGATCACGATGGAGTTAATGCAGCTACTAAATCTGCAAAGCATAAGTCTGATTTCGTGATTATAAAAATTAATTACAATAATATTAATACACTATTTCTTTTTCTTCATCAAACGAATACGTGCATTCTGTTGAAGAGAAACCTCGGTACACCTATTTTCTATAGCACGCGACACAAACTTCCAACACGGGTTGTTAGGTTAGCTTCGCTCGTAGATGCTAAGTCTGCAAAGCATGTCTGATTTCGTGATTATAAAAATTAATTAAAAGAATATTAATGCACTATTTCTTTTTCATCAAACGAATACGTGCATTCGGTTGAAGAGAAACCTCGGTACACCCATTTTTCTATAGCACGCGACACAAACTTCCAACACGGGTTGTTAGGTTAGCTTCGCTCGTAGATGCTAAGTCTGCAAAGCATGTCTGATTTCGTGATTATAAAAATTAATTACAATAATATTAATGCACTATTTCTTTTTCATCAAACGAATACGTGCATTCGGTTGAAGAGAAACCTCGGTACACCCATTTTTCTATAGCACGCGACACAAACTTCCAACACGGGTTGTTAGGTTAGCTTCGCTCGTAGATGCTAAGTCTGCAAAGCATGTCTGATTTCGTAATTATAAAAATTAATTACAGTAATATTAATGCACTATTTCTTTTTCATCAAACGAATACGTGCATTCGGTTGAAGAGAAACCTCGGTACACCCATTTTCTATAGCACGCGACACAAACTTCCAACGTGGGTTGTTAGGTTAGCTTCGCTCGTAAATGCTAAGTGTACAAAGCGTAAGTCTGATTTAGTGATTATAAAAATTAATTACAATAGTATCAATACACTAATCCTTTATCTTAAACTAGTACGTGAACAATACGAATCTAACCGACTAACCTAGGCTAAATCATTCATTATCTACCGGTAATAAGTATATTTCACACATGCATATTTACCTGTGAAAAGTTATTCTAGGATTTTTTTTTTTTGAAAACCTGTTTGTGCAGCCATACGCAGCACATGTAGGCATATTGAAATTAGTTAATTTATTAATTAAAACAACGATGCAACATCACAATCAAGCACTTGTAGGCATATTGAAATTAGTTAATTTATTAATTAAAACAACGATGCAACATCACAATCAAGCACTTGTAGGCATATTGAAATTAGTTAATTTATTAATTAAAACAACGATGCAACATCACAATCAAGCACTTGTAGGCATATTGAAATTAGTTAATTTATTAATTAAAACAACGATGCAACATCACAATCAAGCACTTGTAGGCATATTGAAATTAGTTAATTTATTAATTAAAACAACGATGCAACATCACAATCAAGCACATGTAGGCATATTGAAATTAGTTAATTTATTAATTAAAACAACGATGCAACATCACAATCAAGCACATGTAGGCATATTGAAATTAGTTAATTTATTAATTAAAACAACGATGCAACATCACAATCAAGCACATGTAGGCATATTGAAATTAGTTAATTTATTAATTAAAACAACGATGCAACATCACAATCAAGCACATGTAGGCATATTGAAATTAGTTAATTTATTAATTAAAACAACGATGCAACATCACAATCAAGCACATGTAGGCATATTGAAATTAGTTAATTTATTAATTAAAACAACGATGCAACATCACAATCAAGCACATGTAGGCATATTGAAATTAGTTAATTTATTAATTAAAACAACGATGCAACATCACAATCAAGCACTTGTAGGCATATTGAAATTAGTTAATTTATTAATTAAAACAACAATGCAACATCACAATCAAGCACTTGTAGGCATATTGAAATTAGTTAATTTATTAATTAAAACAACGATGCAACATCACAATCAAGCACTTGTAGGCATATTGAAATTAGTTAATTTATTAATTAAAACAACGATGCAACATCACAATCAAGCACTTGTAGGCATATTGAAATTAGTTAATTTATTAATTAAAACAACGATGCAATATCACAATCAACTGCCCATGTGCTAACCGGGAGTCCAATGTTTTGGTAGCATTATAATGGCGACTGTCCACAAAAGCGGCTTCACCTCCAAGCTGATTATGTCTACTCTATGCATTCTGTGCTCGTTGGGAGCATAGTATCAAAGTTAAACAACTCCATTTTTTTGCTATTTCGAGATATCGATTGTTTCTCACAGAATTTTATGTGCTGAATGCGATTCTGGTACTGTTTATATTAAACAACGGACAGAACAGAGCGAAAATAGCACTTAATTGTGCGCTTTAGAATCAAAATGTAGACAACTCCACAGTGGCTTGGCTTCAAATTACGACAATTCCTTCAGTAGCCAATGAGGAGCCCACATTCATACCACCTTTTCCCATCACGCATCGCGAATCCAACATGGCTGATTGTTCATATAATCGGTTTGTGGATGAATAAGTACTGTTTAACGTAAATTTGCTTTGAAACCGAGCTAGAAGAGACTGAGATTCAAAAGCAGACGATTTCACTTTAAATATGGCTTCGTTTGGTTTCATAAACACAACTCCACGTTAAATATGGCTTCGTTTGGTTTCATAAACACACAACTCCACGTTAAATATGGCTTCATTTGGTTTCATAAACACAACTCCACGTTAAATATGGCTTCATTTGGTTTCATAAACACACAACTCCACGTTAAATATGGCTTCGTTTGGTTTCATAAACACACAACTCCACGTTAAATATGGCTTCGTTTGGTTTCATAAACACACAACTCCACGTTAAATATGGCTTCGTTTGGTTTCATAAACACACAACTCCACGTTAAATATGGCTTCGTTTGGTTTCATAAACACACAACTCCACGTTGAATATGGCTTCGTTTGGTTTCATAAACACACAACTCCACGTTAAATTTGGCTTCGTTTGGTTTCATAAACACACAACTCCACGTTAAATATGGCTTCATTTGGTTTCATAAACACACAACTCCACGTTAAATATGGCTTCGTTTGGTTTCATAAACACACAACTCCACGTTGAATATGGCTTCGTTTGGTTTCATAAACACACAACTCCACGTTGAATATGGCTTCGTTTGGTTTCATAAACACACAACTCCACGTTAAATATGGCTTCGTTTGGTTTCATAAACACACAACTCCACGTTAAATATGGCTTCGTTTGGTTTCATAAACACACAACTCCACGTTGAATATGGCTTCGTTTGGTTTCATAAACACACAACTCCACGTTGAATATGGCTTCGTTTGGTTTCATAAACACACAACTCCACGTTAAATATGGCTTCGTTTGGTTTCATAAACACACAACTCCACGTTGAATATGGCTTCGTTTGGTTTCATAAACACACAACTCCACGTTGAATATGGCTTCGTTTGGTTTCATAAACACACAACTCCACGTTAAATATGGCTTCGTTTGGTTTCATAAACACACAACTCCACGTTAAATATGGCTTCGTTTGGTTTCATAAACACACAACTCCACGTTAAATATGGCTTCGTTTGGTTTCATAAACACACAACTCCACGTTAAATATGGCTTCATTTGGTTTCAAAAACAGACAACTCTATGACTTAGTTTCAGAGATGGACAACTCCACTTTTTGAACTTAAATTTCGACCTGAATATTAATTTGAATCAAATTTTGAGACTGAGAAAATATTTCTATGACCAATGAGAATGTTTTTGTCAACTGTACTTATAACGGTGACATTGGTTTCTAAGGATCTAGTTTTTCGCCTCTCCTGTAAAAAAAGCAAAAGTGGAGTTGTCCAACTTTGATATCAAACTCGTCATATGTTTTGTAGTGTGTGCTCACGTGATTTTTCCGTAACTCATTACCAATGTTATAATTTTCCTGAAGACAATGTAAATTTAATGATCCTAGAATAGATACATATTGGGGAAACAGATGCGTTATAGGACCCACCCTAAATATAAAAATATGCAAAGCCACAAAAAAAGGTCAACGAAAGTTGCGTTTCGATCAATTAAATGAGCGATATATTATATTGTTTTCATTATGTTGCCAACCAATTAATATTGTTGTAATTTAGTTTGATCAAAATCATGGCTGCAATTTCGAATACTATAGTTAAATATAAAAAAGAAGTGGATCGAATTCTCCCTCTTGATTTAAAATGTAGGCCTCGAAATGGAAATTATGGAATTATAAATAAGTTGTAAACTTTTTAGTTGCTTTATCCATGAATAAAGTCATGTAGGCTATGTTTATACAGTGAAACGTGTGTAATTCGAACGTTTTTAATTCAAATTATTCTTTATTTCGAAGTTTTCCTTTGTCCCCTTGAATTTCCTATGGAAACAGTGCATAAATATCGTCTTTTGTTCGAACATAATTTTGTTTAATTCGAAGGAAAAAATCCAGAATGGACATGAGTTTTACAGTGAAATGTGGCAAAGGCGGAACGAGCCAGTACTGTAACAAATTGACCTGACCATAGGGGTTGGAGGCTGGAACCGGGAATGCATTGTATCTCCTTTTCGGAGAAAGTGGTCCCAGTGCGGGTTGACAACCCTTGGAGTGTCATTCACCTCGAAAGTACAGTTACCGTACTCAGTTAAAACGGTCACTGTGCATTGCTTTTCACAAACTCCGAAACCCCGATCTTTCACTTCCGAGAGCTAAGAAGATTCATTGAGGGACACCAAAATGTTCATGGTTCTCTGTTTGATGCATTAAATAAACTGGAGGACTTTACAGTAACCCAGCAAATCAATAAAAAGAAGCAGACTAAAATCACATCCTACTTAACAAAGGCCTAGTAAGGTATGTTTTTTAACTACTGTATGTGTTGTGCATAAATGTTTACTAATTACTGTACCGTACTGTATTTATGCAATAGGCATATCATTATACAGCACTATATTTTCTTGTATTATAATACCCTGTTTTGAAATGTTATAGTAATACATAGTACATACAGTACACCTGTAGTTTGCCTTCTGCAGTACCATTTTTTTAATTCTTGTATTATAATACCCTGTTGTCTTGAAATGTTATAGTAATACATAGTACATACAGTACACCAGTAGTTTGCCTTCTGCAGTACCATTTTTTTAATTAGAATTTTTCCATAATTCAAATTTTTTCTTATACCCTTCAGATTCGAATTACACAAGTTTCACTGTAGTTTTTTTATGCGAATGTGGTTTATGTAGGAGTGAACTATTTTGCGAAACATGTAATCCTGGGATGAGACTGAAGAAATTTAAAAGTAAACGAGATAAACTCCTGTGGAGATGTCATTGGAAATTACAAGGTATTAAACGATAGACACAGGAACGCCGTATCGTAGCACTTTGTGAAATCACTCGGATAACGGAGAAAATGAAACGGAACATCTCAGTGAGGTCCATGGTAAAATGCTAATTTTACACCAGTTTTGTTTTTAATTTCTTGGTCCAGGGAAAATACTAGTAAAAATGTGTTTTTGTGAAAGACTAGTATTTTCCCTGGATCAAAAATGCAGTATAAATGGAGTAGAATTAGTATACTATAATATACTGTAAAGATGACTAATATGAACTTAATTTTATTGTTTTATTAATATCAATGTTGTATTGTTTGAAAGTTTAATGTTTCTGTGTTTTAATTTAGCTCTGGTTTGTTTCTTTAACTTTATTTTGAATAAAATTTAATATATTGTATAACAGAGGTGACTAATATGAGCTTAATTTCATTGTTGTTGGTTTTATTAAATTATGCATGTTTATAGTACTATGTATTTTGTATTGTTAAGATGGCATACTTCATATAATAATCGAAAATATACAATATATAATTGATTCTATGGAATACTCGGGGTGGGTTCTATAATGCATCTGTTCCAAATTGGGGTAAAATTATTTTAGAAATGAAAGTAGGCAAGTAAAATACAAAACAAAACATAAAGTAAAGCCTATATTTGTTATACTGGGTGTGCCTCACAGTAACTCTCTTAGAGAAAGAGTTTTTATTGCTGTGAGAAAGTATCAAACAGAATTCAGGTACATCAACACTGGAATCACTTGTGATCCAGAAAATCAAGATGACACAAGGAGAAATAGGTTTTAAGAACAAATTTACAGAAAAACAGCTCTTATTGTGGAAACATTCAAAGGAATATGTTTTACCCCAGAGCTGAAAGGTAACGTGTAATAAAATTGAGGCATTCTCTGCAACAAGAACTTAACAGAGCAGCAAACAATTTAGATCTGTTTATAACAACATTCCGCAGAACTACATACATTCAAATGTTTCTAGAGGGCGCTGTGTTTGTTGAAGGAAAATAATATTTTGTCAGGAGGAAGGTGAGTTATTAAGGATTTAATATGTCGACGGTTAAGAAGTGATACCTCATATCTACAAAAATGGTCGTTTAGTTTAACTACACTAATATTATTTATGTTCATAAACTTGGACAGTTAACTAATATTTTGTCCTCGAGTGGAAGATCTTGCAAAGCAGAAATATATACAAAAAGTTTGTCTATTTTCAGAAAAATTAATTTGTAAAACAGTTGTTTGATTCAGCTGCAACTTTACAAATATGACGAATTTATAAATTTACAGATTTACTTCTCAGCCATCGATATACTGTGAAAGGAAAAACGACATAATGTACATGTACGTTAAGTTGTTATTCTATGGAACGCCTTATAGCCTAATATTGCTTATATCCGACTTTGTCGAAAGAAGGAGGTGCATTAGATGGGATAACGGATAATCCACATCTAAAGTTGGCACCTCTGTTGTTAATATTTCACGTTCCACTAATAACATTTGACAAACGTTTGTGAAATTTGCCCTTTGATTTGTAATTTTATGTCTCTTTTCCAACCGAAGGTATAAATCACTCGTTGATTATGATTTATGAACGCACCCCCAAAAGACAACAATGCCCAATAGTGTATAAGTTAAACCCCACAAAATCCCATGTCTGCTTACGTGAGAATTTTTTGTGTAAAGAGTACGTAAGGTTCATAAATCTTATCTCTTCTCCGATGCAAAATAACACCACATTAATATACATTTCGGCATATTAAAATAAAAACAAACAATTACTCCTTGCTAGCTTGTGTTCCCAGGCTGGAACGTAAGTTCTCAGTTTGATCAGACATGAATGAATGTGTTTGTTTTGAAGCTGTGTGCTGTGCTTGTGTTAATGATTTCTGGTTAGGACAATTCGCGAGATGTTAGAAGCCTCAAAGACTGCTCGTTAGTATCTCTAAACGCTGCCGCTGACAAAACAACATCTAGTCTTTGTTGTGCTTTCATAAAGAAACATCAATCACATTTCTCAGCTGTAATGTTTTAACATTCGCGTATTTTTATCAAAGAATTATACAGAATTATGTGTAAAATTCGTGGTGCACATATTATAACATTAACTTTACATAAACAAAAGATATATTATATTCTAGGATAATTTTATTATATACTTCATTGTGTTTGTGAAAGCAGATTTCGATGTGTAATGTTTTGCGCAATTGTTTTGTTTTTCTGTTTCTAAATGACAATGCATACATTCGCTGATGCTTTTCATTCCATAGTTCATACTTAGTCCGTAAACAAGCCGTGGTGTACGGCTAAGTGATAGCCCGCTGGTCTTCCATCTAGGCGGCCTGGGTTTGACCACAGGCTTAGTCGCAATAGAATTTATTCTAAACAAAGCAGAATTTTCAGCGGATTTTTTTTTTTTCGAAATATCCCCATTTCACTTCTTCACTCCACCTACAATCTTTATCTCACCCTCATTTCAACCATTATATGCAATAATTAAAAATAGCCTGAGTGAAGACTTGCAGTAGTATCACAGTCTAGTATATACAGTCACGAAGCTTGAGTTGTGAGAGTACTAGGAACAAAAGACTGTGCCGATACTATTTTGCATTGTTTGTAATGAGGCGTTAGTAGCGATCCTAGTGGTTAGCAACTATCTATGGATGCATATTCTCTACGTATTGAGCTTCGTGACTGTATATACTAGCTTGTGGTAGTATGGTCCCCAATGTTGATGTAAAATTTCAGTGATTGGCTGGGATTTGCCAAGTTTGAGGCAGGATGTCCCACCTGTCAACGTCAAATTCACGAATTGTCTTGCGGTACTACTATTTAGGGGATTTCCTTGAATAAAAAATTGCTCTCGCGCGCGGATTAAATAACATATTGTACAGAGCTTCCCATTTATCTTGATCACCCAAAATAACTTTGGACGCAAGCACCATATGAAAAAATTGTTTCATATAAAAGGTATGCAACTGAAAGGGGGAAATAATACTGATGGAGAGGCAAGTTTGTAGCGTTATTTATTAATGAGATAGGAGTACTAACACTGTTTTATATTAAATCGGACTATGTATTTATTATTCAGTAGGCCTATTTCAATTAAGCTCAGTATTGCAGTTATGGTCACATTCCTGGGAAGCAATTCGTAGTACACGACGCCTTCTTTATCCCACAGACTAGGGTTCCCAGATGTCCCGTAAAATACGGGATCGTTCCATTTTTCGCTAATGCGTCCCGTTCTCCCGAGAAAAGTCTTCGGGACAGCTTTCCGTCCCATATTTTAGTGTTCTAAACTGAGAAAAAATGGAAAAGTTAAATAACATCCACAATTTAAATGTAAACTGCCTCCCATTGGAGGTAGCCCAGAAGGACTCAGTATACTCTCCTACATGAATTTTACAATATTAAATGTTTAGATAAATTTGTTGACAGAAAATTAAAATAAACATATATGAATAAAGTGAAGGAAAAGAAATTAAACAGAGTGAATATGATGACTCAGAATTTGGCAAGAGCGTTTCAAAACTGAAGTTATGATGTCAGCAGTAAGTGTCTGTGGTAGTTCAAAAGTCTTCCTGAAGCTTTCAAAGAACTTCGGAATCACACCACGAGCCCCAATAAGAAGACCAAACACCTCAATGTTTTCAAGCTGGTATTTTGCATTGAAGTAATCAACTGTTGGCAGATAAATGTTGATCTTTTCTTGATTGACATCCTCCGGCTGGCTACTCCCCGTTTCAATCCTTATGGTAGGATCAATTATATAACTTTTCTTGGTAGTCTGGGAATACGCTATGATGTCAATACGTCTAGAGGAGCCATTAGTGAAATGAAATGAAATTAAATAGCCTATTAGTGTCCCTTAGAAGGGCTAAGGCCTCCTGCAAGAGGGAAAGCTCTGGCTCCGTTTTACTCACGTGTCGAGCTAGTCCACGTGGGCGGAGTTGTGTACTACTCATCGACAATTATGACTAAATATTAACACTTTGTTACTTAATTATAACTAAGATATTCAACACTTTTGTCATTTAGGATTGTACTCATTGCTGTTAGTCTGTTCTGCACGTTAGTTATCACATTAGAATATTTAGGCTTTGTCATTCAGGTGATTTCAGTACCTACTCATTGGTCTACGTTCAATTCGCACTAAATTAACATATTAGGATATGTATCACTTTGTCCTTGGGATGCGTTGTCTCTACTCAACTAGCTGTCGTCCTAGCTCCTTCCATCCTCTCCTACATTGAGCTACTCTGCTCCAGTGTGTTCCGATCTGCTGCCTGAAGGAGTCAGCCCACCTGACTCTCGGCCTTCCCGGTCTTCTCTTTCCTTGGTAGGGGTCCCAAGTAGTTGTTACTTGCGCCCATCTATTCCCCTGCAACCTTACCACATGTCCTCCCCATCTCCATTTTATCCTTGCCGCTTCATGAACTACGTTCTTGGAGGATGTGATTTCTTGCAGCCTCTTGTTAATCCTGTCCTTCAAAGATATGCCGAGTATTTTCCTCTCCATTCCCCTTTGGCATATGCTAGGGTGTTTTTCTGTCTAGCTGTGAGGGCCCACGTTTGGCAGCCGTACAAAAGGACTGGAAAGATACAGGTGGTGAGTGCTTGGAGTCTGAGGTTCCTATTTAGTGACTTGTTTTGTAGTATGAATTTTAATGCCCAGAAGGCTTTCCACGCTTGCTTCACTCTTCTTTTGATTTCTTTTTCCATCCTGTTGGTGAGTGTGAAACTAATTGTCCTATATATATATATATATATATATATATATATATATATATATATATATATATTCATCCACATAGTTCAGTTCAGTTCCTTCGAGTTTGATTGGTATTGGTGCTTTGTTGGTTATAAGTTGTGTCTTACTGAAGTTCATTTCCAGGCCTGTTGACTTGCTTGTCTCGTTTAATTCCCGAAGTAGCAAGGCAAAAAACTTCCTCTTCTACTGTCCAAGACTTTTTTTTCAAAGCAGTTGCAATTAAGGATCGAACATGATGATGTCTGGCATTTCGGAGGAGTAAACCTCCGTTACACTGACCTTGGACGTGGGCAAGGGTTTCATTCTCCGGGCATCCATGTCTGCACCGGGATCCGTCCAAAGAGCGACCAGGTACTCCTCTAACTGCTGCTAAATTGGCGTTCATTTTAAGGCAGATGTAGATAGTCCAGACTTATTAAAAATCCAGGCATTGGCTCTATGTACTTGGCTGTACAATTCTACACCTCTGCCTCTTCCAGGCATTACTTTCCAAGATTCGAATTCTGCATTTCTTAATTCCTCTCTTAATTTCCTAGTCACAGATTTACGAAGTTCAACTGGACAAGGGAGACTTAGATGTTGACAGGAAGAATTAAGTTCAGACATCAAGGGTCGCATACTATTTACATAAGGATTTTCATTCAATATTAAAGTGATGCAGATGTTGCAGTGTTGCAAGAACGCTTCCCATGAAGCTCTGACTACTCCCAAACCTCTGTATTCTACATTACAAATTACAAACATCCCACTTCATCATTGCATTGTAAATGGGCTATTGTGAAGCAATATTATTGTGAGTTATTAATTTCTGAAGGCGAGTGATGGCAACACCAAACGTTTAGATGAAGTCTGAGTGGATCTTTTTAAAAGTTCTGAAGGAGAACTCTCAAATTTGAAGATGGCAGTGGAGTTCATTATGTGTATCCCTGGAACAAATGCGTGTGTCGAAAGATTATTTTCTCGCATGAACGCCCTATGGACTGATGAGAAATAGTAATATACGTTACAAGAGCGGTATGTTGACGTTTTCATGGTCGATGAAAAAATTGAAAAAGCGAAACGTAGTTGAGCTTTTTTAATTTCCGAGAACATGAAAACAAACATACCGCTCGTGTATCGTACAGTTACCCTGAAAAAGAATGAGACGATTCTTGGTCGTCGGAAGTTAAAGTTCTACAGCGCGGTTCACTCGATATCGACGTAGGGATACATAACATGACAGATAGTACAAGAATTGTTACAAGGACCACAACAAGGACAAGGACCAGAATAAGGATCACGAAGAAGACTGCCATTTAAGGCCAGGATTTCACAACATAGCTCGAGTCACAAAATATCATTGCTTCACTGTACCGAATGGCAAATGCCTGCTAAGGGATCTACATTCTGGACTGCTGCTATCACTCTCTTGTCTCGGTAACTCATATAGTAGCGTGCCGGTTCCATTGTATAACCGAAACGTCTCGTGTTCGATCCCAGGTAAAACTTTTTTTTTATTGAGGTGTAATTAATTTGTTCAGAGTTCCTCGACTGTCTAATTTGTCGAAAAATATGGAATAATTTATGCCCAATTTCTGGGTCTTACAAGTGGGCTGAACCTCGTCAAAAAAAAATAAATCTTACTTGGAAGTTAAAAGTATTCTTCCTCAAACAAAAATCATAAGAAACAAAAAGAGACCTGTTAACTTAAAATCTTGTCCACATGCCATCAGCTTCTATTACAGCTCTAAGTCGATCCGGCATGGATGTCACGAGATTGTGGAATAAGTTCTGATCCCCGGCGAGATCTTCCCAGGTGTCAACAACTTGATCCCACAATTCGTCTCGATTTCGAGGGCGTCGGTGGGCATAGGTGGCTATCCTTCTATTTTTCAATTCCGCCCATAAATTTTCGATGACATTCAAATCAGGTGACTTCGGAGGCCAATTAATGATTTCGATCTCGGGTCTCCTTTGAAACCATCTTTAAATGCTTGCAGCATAGTGCACGGGATGGTTATCCTGCTGGAACAGCAATGTTCCTTCGGGAAAACGTTCTCGGGCGGAGGGAAGGAATATATTTTCCAGAATGTGCTCGTAAGTTTCCGCATTAAACCGGCCATCGATGCGTTCTATAACGCCAGGTCCATTGTAAGACATCCACCTCCAACACGATATGCTAAAGCGCCCCGATATTTCACGTCGGTGCACATAGCGCTGATCATGTCGGAGACCATCCTCACGATAGACACGGACAGGACCTTCGTAATCACTCGAGATGGTTGTTTCGTCGGAGAAAATTACATTTCTCCAATCGAAATCCACTCGATTGGTAGCGAAGGCAAGACGGTCGACAGCTTGTGCTTCCCCCAATATTTCCATTTGCGCAGCCCTCCGGCTCCTAATACCGCGGTTCCTCAACCTGCTGATCACAGTCTGTGAAGAGCCGGGAAAGTTAGATGCTGCTCTTATTTCGTTAGCAGTCAGAAAGGGGTCCTGTCGAACTGTCTCGAATAAAAGAGCATCCTCTTCCAATGAAGAAATCCGCGGACGCCCAGGAATAGGGCGATTTTCGACCTCCCCAAAATTTTGGTAACGATGAACCCATCTCGCGGCTGTACTTCCAGGAACACCGACCAAACGGCCAGCAGACCTAGCACCATATCCAGCCTCAACTAGAACTATAACTCGCTGTCTCATGTCACGTCGGTTCGCCATTACGATGAGAAATGAGAGATGACGATAATACTTTAGTGTAGACAATGACTATTTAACATGATATAGAATTATTGAAATAAGAGGCATCTTGCATAGTAAGAGTTAATAAATCAACCCTAAATTAAATATCTAAATAACAGGATATAACAGGAAGTCCAATTGTTGCGAAACTAATCAAATTAAATCTAATTACATTAAATAAACAAACCCCAAGTTATGACATCACATTGCTACAGCTAAATTGTATGTTATTAACATAAGCATTGAATAGGTCCGTGGTTGTGCGTTGGACGACAAAACCAAACATCTAAAGTTCGAATCTTGCCGAGGAATGTAACTTCTTGCTTTTTATAATGTAAATCAGACTTATAACTACAATCATTCATATTTCTTACATTATTTATTAATATTTATAGCCAACATTGAATTTGTAAAGAAAAGACTTTAGAAATCTCATATGGAATTTGTGATCTGTAGTGACATAAACATAGATTATCTCTCGGAACTTTTCCGTAAAAGTAAATTAAATTCACTCCTTGAAACTGGAAACCTTATTCGTAGGGTCATTTTCCCATAGCATACAAGCTGAAGTAACACAGCCATTGATAAACGTTTTGTACACAGAATTAGACTGAATTCCTATTCGACAGAACCTATAATCAATGGCTTGTCTGACCATGATAAACAAATCCTATGTGTTTCCAATGTCACTGAACAATTTCAAAATATTAATTTAAAAACTAAGAAAGGATCGTAATTGCTGTATCTAGTGATTATTTACATTTATGTCTACAAAATGAATCTTGGAAAAACATATATGATACTGGTACTACTGATATTAAGAGTAAATATATTGAATTTTTCACTTAATTTCATAATCACTTCAGTGGATGTTCTCCACTCAATGTTGTGAAAAAAATTCAAAAGTTAAAACATGTAGATAACGCAGGGACTTCAAAATCTCATGTATTAAAAAGAAGAATCTATATGTAATGAGTTGCAATGTAATGATCTTCATGTTCTTAAATACTGCAAGAAGTACAGTGTAATTTATCAAAAATTATGAAAGAGGGAAATAGAATATATTTGAGTAGAAAAGTACAAAATTCAGATAATGCAATTAAACCTATTCGTAATATTATTAAATTTAAACTTGTAGATATCCTAAGAAAGAAAATATTTTTTCATTAAAACCAATGATTATAAAGTAGAGGATCCCAAATCTATTGCAAATTCTTTTAACGTATTATAGTATATAGTACAGAAATATTATTGACAACTTAAACATTCAAGATTTTGCAAAAGATACTGCAATTGGTTACTTAACAGATGTACTTAATAATTATTATTAATATATGTAATTAGTCAATAACTGCAACAGTGCTTATACATTCAATCATAACATGAATAAAATTGAATGCAAACACGTAGATAAAATAGTTAAAATTAACTGCAGGGGTGAGAATGAAATAATCCAAAGCCATACTTTTAACAAAAATTGTTTTTTGCGAGTGCATTTCTTACACATATGGGAAAGTTATTAATAAATTATTGTAATAATTACTCAACAAATGACATAGCCTAAGGACTCTAAACCTTTGTAAAAGTTTGTGTATTATTATATATTTTTTAATTTCATTTTAATTGTTAGTTTTTAATATATATGCATTTACATTGTATATATGTGTGTGTATAAATACATTCATTAGATTAACGTTTATAATATTATAACTTGTAATTTTGTATTGTTTGCGATCATTAACACTTAATCTCAGGACTTTGTAAAACTATATTTCAACGTGACTTAGCTATTTCAACGTTATTTAGACAAAAAAAATTGTTGTGTAGACTAAGAATCGAACTCGCACTCTTCTACACAACACGCAGAAGTCTTACCGTCTGAGCTATGGAAACGACATGAAAGCTTTCCTTTCTGTGTGGAGTGTCGATCTAGTCATGAAGGTCCATTGTCGATTTAACTACACGATTTATGTATATATTTATCTCTTATTTACGTAATATTATCACATTTTTTGCAGTTTTTTAATTGAATTTCGGAACGATGCTAGTAACAAACCAAATAGTCTGAATTTAAGTAACTCAATATTCGTTATCTTGTGTATCAGTGCTCTGGTCTCCGATCATGCGCAGTGTCTTACATCTGAGACTTAGGAATATTCAATCGTCTCATCCTTTTCCAGGGAAACTGTACATTATTTTGTGCGAAGATCGTTTATTACATACCTGAAAGACGAATTTATAATTAGTTGCAATGAAATCTCCATGTTGGTTTCTGTTTAATGACGGCAACTTCGGAAAACCAAAATATCTTTCTTCCACATTGTTGCTATAAAATGTTTTCTGTGTTTACTATACTCCAGCAGGCCGTGATATACGTCTGTCTTTTTTTTCCCCCCCAGTCTATAAATGCGAACTTAAAACAAACGGTAAGGTTATGTAATGATTTATTTTTCATTTTAATATTTTAACAATATTATTTATATAACATATTGCAGTAATAACATCCGCATCTGGAATCTTGTTGATCTTCTCACGGCTTCCTTAATGTTACTTGTATCAGGAATACAATAAGTTTCGTGGAGTAGTAGACTTTACATAATTTTTGCAAATATTTAAAAACAATAATTAACATTGCAATTTAGGTGAAATTGCAGTGGTAAGTTTCCAATTTATAATTATTACTATGTTAAACGTCTCTAAAAATAATATGTTAAAAGCCTAAAGCAGTAAAATGAATGTGGCGCTTAAGCGGTAAGAAGAGGGAAATTGTTATGTGTGTTACGTTGGGAATACTGAATGTGGTATTTCACACTTACCGCGTATTGGTTCTGTGCGGAAAACAAGTAAATACGCACGATCTCGCACAAAATAAATTACCTGTAAGAACAGTAAAATCAATGCTTGTTGTAAAATCATTCTTCAGTGAGGACTGTGTTGGTTTTCATACATGATTCTTCAAAGTAAACAATTGTTAAGTGAAATTAATTCTTCAGAGAAATATTGCAAGGCCAAGGCGGATTGATTTATAAGAATATTGTCACGCGAGTAGAGTATTTTGTAGCTATTTCTGTAAATAACTTAGTAAAAACAATTTGAAGGCAACTTACATAAAGAGCATAAACTTAATGCAAATAATATGCTCCCTAACAATTTTGTTTACTATTTGTTTACTTACTCTCAGTTAGTAAAGTGTTTGTATAGTAAACTTTACTACACACACAGTTTGAAAGATTGGCATTTTGATGGATGCGCATACTAAACTTACTCAGTAAAAACTGATAAGTGTCCTGTATTTTTTCCAATATGTCTGAGAACCCTACACCAGACACATAACATCATCTTCTGTAAATGGACGCTAACTTTTGTACGGGGTGTTGTGTATTGAAACGACAGAACCATTTTCTTTCAGTGCTTTCTGCGGTGGCATTCTTCCCTTACACGGCACAAATATTTCGAGCCGCCTCCCTTGCCTTTGTTCTTCTATTTTTTTAAATCACGTTTTATTTAACGACGATCGCAACTGCCGAGGTTATATCAGAGTCGCCGGTGTGCCGGAATTTTGTCCCGCGGGAGTTCTTTTACATGCCACTAAATCTACTTACATGAGTCTGTCGCATTTAAGCACACTTAAATGTCATCGCCCTGGACCAGGATCGAACCTGCAACCTCGGGCATAAAAGGCCACCACTCTACCGACTGCCCCACCCAGACCGACTTGCTCCTCTATTAAGGGGTTAGGTACAGCTTACACCAGTAAAATTTTGGAAATATTCAAAAAATTTTCCTCCATTACTGTGTCTTGTACAATAATGAAAATTAGTAGTGTAAAACACTTCTGCTATATGAAATATATATATATATATATATATATATATATATATATATACATACACGATTTAAAAAATTATTTTCATTTATTTTTTCACTGTGCAGTGATGAAGCGTTTTCCACATAACTAAAAAACTATCCAACATTCTGTGATAAAATCTCTTGTGTATATTAATGGATGTCATATCTACAATATGGTGCAAGATCACTTCTCTATCTTTGATAGATTGTCTGACAATAAAATAAATTAATTTTACAAAATGTTCAAATATCTGTATTTTCTTCTAACACAAAATTAAAAAAAATATTATTTATTAAAGAATGTAGTTGAAAGAGCCTGATATTGTAAACATGAGTTTCAGCAATAAAATAAAAGACAGGGAACATGCAAAAGTTAACAAGTTTATGAGTTATGAGGGAAACGCTTCACCACTGCACAGTGAACTGCCACCATTTTGAAATTAAAAAAATATATATAAATAACTTTCTTTTTTAAATTGTAAAAATATATTTTTCATATAGCAGAAGGACAGTGTTTTACACATACTAATTTTCATTATCGGACAAGATACAATAATATATCGGAAGTGTTTTTTTTCTCCTTTTGACACTCCATCTTCTTTAGCCCACAAATAACACAAACTTTCTTCAAATCCCTAAAATTCAAGGCGTATTTACAAGTCCAATACTCCAAATGATAAATGATAAACGATAAACAGTCTCCTAGCAACGCATTGTCGTGGTGACGAACAAAAACGCTACAAATTTATGCACCAACTTAATACTTAAATCGTACAGTTTATAAATGAAGTCAAAAATCTTAATTTTTCGATTATAGAAAATGCTTTTCGTATGTAATCCGGAGAATTAATGTTCACCTTCTAACTCTGGTGAATATTAAGTTATTTCATTATGTCATTTGAAAAATAAGTTACTTAAATAAAATTATGAATAGTAAATAGTAAATACTTAATAAAAGCAACTGAATTATTACGAAATGTATAAAGATGCATAATGAGAAAGTATGTGTCACTCATCCTTAATCGATTATTCAACGATGCTCTATCAACTGCGTATTATCGGATCCCGGAACTGGCTACTATTTCATTTACGTCATCAGTGGCTTTACGCTGTATTTACTGAGTCATAAAGAAGCAAACATTCAGTCATTCGATAAATAAGAGGCAACTCAGAATAAATCAGTATGAAATTTATTTTAGACGCCTTTGCGCTTTGTTTTTCTGCAGGTCAATGTAATACCAACTATAACGATGTACTTTAATATCTAAAAATATTTATAATAACTATTTTGCACAGGAGATTTAAGATTTTAATTTCTTCATAACAGGTGACGATGGATGTCCCCACTCTATCCTCTCTCTCTCTCTCTTGGACTCTGGCTCGAGATGTTGTATCCATTTTCCATAGTTCATTTCCAAAACTCATTTTCTTTGTTCAAATAACGATTCTTCAGGCCATTTCTTATCCTGCGTCTCATTTCTTTCTTTTCTTCTGTAAGATCTTTCCGGACACATTTTCAATAAGTTTTATAGTTGTTCAAACAGTTATGGACAAGTGAATTCATAGTTTATACGCTTGAAAGAATTTTTAATATCATACCTTGAATACTCTTCTACCTTCCTGAATTATCGTACCAGTATTATTTTTAAACATTGTTGTTGAAACTTCGATTGGTCTTTTTTGCGTTCTTCATCTACAATACTCGTTCTACCATTCACAGAAATTGGTATGGTCCATACAATTGATATTTTATTTTCTCATTTTTTTGTAAGCTTCAGCAGATTTAAATACCTTCTGCTACAAAAAAAGAACGTATGACTGATCGTTATTCTGTGTGTGCATTTCAAGTGGTCAAATTAATTTTTACAATTAATTTAGTATATTACATATGTTCGTAGTTAGTGTATTGTGAAAGAATGGCCATGGTGATCGTGCGTAAAATGCCGTGTGTTTTTTTCAGGTTATACGACAAAGTAATTTAACATCACCATAAGAAACCTATGTATAAAAACAATGAAGAAATAACTGTAACAGTAGGCCATGTTTAGAAATTAGTAGGTTTTGAAAATTAGTAAAACAAGAGAATCCGACTCAGGTCAGATCCGGGATTTTCATTTTTCATTGAAAAATCCATAGTGACACTTGAAAATACCATTCCACTCCACCTCCGTATTGCACTTCTTTCCGTAAAACATAAAAGCGGATGTGATGTCACAGTACATCAACAGTTTCCAAGGCAACAGAAAATACATTCAATAGCAAAGGTCAACATAAAATACAGTGAACGGCAAAAAATAAATGAAAAACACTTATTATACTTATAAATTGCTTTTAAGGAACCCGGAGGTTCATTACTGTCCACACATAAGCCCGCCATTGGTCCCTATCCTGAGCAAGATTAATCCAGTCTCTAACATCATATCCCACCTCCCTCAAATCTATTTTAATATTATCCTCCCATCTACATTTCGGCCTCCCCAAAGGCATTTTCCTCTCAGGTCTTCCAACTAACACTCTATATGTATTCCTAGATTCACCCATACGTGCTACTTGCCCTTCCCATCTCAAACGTCTGGATTTAATGTTCCTTGTTATGTGAGGTAAAGAATACAACGCGTGCAGTTCTGTGTTGTGTAACTTTCTCCATTCTTCTGTAACTTCATCCCTCTTAGCCCCAAATATTCTTGTAAACATCTTATTCTCGAACATCCTTAACCTCTGTTCCTCTATCAAAATGACAGTCCAAGTTTCACAACCATAGGCCTACAGAACAACCGGTATTAGGCCTATAACTGTTTTAGAAATTCTTCTTTCAGTTTTTTCGAGAGCAGACTCGATGATAAAAGCTTCTCAACCAAATAATAACAGGCATTTCCCATATGTAGTCTATGTTTAATTTCCTCCCGAGTATCATTTATATTTGTTACTGTTGCTCCAAGTTCTTTCAATTTTTTTCAACTCTTCAAAGGATAATTTTCCAATTTTTATATTTCCATTTCGTACTATGTTCTGGTCATGAGACATAATCATATATTTTGCTTTTCCGGGTTTACTTCCAAACCTGTCTCTTTACTTCCTTCAAGTAAAATTCCCGTGTTTTCACTAATAGTTTTTTAATTTTCTCCTAATATATTCACGTTATCCGCATAAATAAGCAGCTGATATAACCCGTTCAATTCCAAACCCTCTCTGATTTCTTGGACTTTCCTAATGGCATATTCTAGAGCAAAGTTAAAAAGTAAAGGTGCTAGAAATAAAAACACTCCAGAAATATTAATATGCATATTTGTGACTTTATTACCCCCAGATTATTCTGTGCAACAAAAGTTGTCCTTTCAGGAATAAAGCTCTTGACCTCCTGATCTTTATGTCATATATCGGAAAATCGCTTTAGACTAGAAATGAAATACAATCATGTTCTCCATTTGAAGAAATACGACGCGGGATGGAATCGGTCCATGCACCACAGTTTGCAACTGTAAACGAGTAACGAACTTGGAAAGCTGTGTGCTGTTACCATGGTGAAAGAGAGAAATCCCATGTTGAAACCGTCTGGCGCCCGTGTAAACACGAGGTGCTAATAAGCCCCCTGGCTGTTTCCTCGGACAGCTCCGTGTCTCACGGGAAGCATCTTGCCCACACAGCGCTCGAAGTCTTCTTCGCAGAGGCTATTTACAATTCATGCGATGATAGTAATACAGCATTGAACCATACGTCAGGAGCCCGTTTCACAATGTTTACAATCTTTGGAATTGTAAACTTCTGTTCACAATCCTTGTTTGTAATGTTGAACTTTACAAAAGGAAATCAAATCTTTACAAATGAAATCTTGAGCACTTTATAAGTGTTTCATTTCACAACCAAGGAGTAATTTTACAAATGTGAACTTTACTTAAAGATAGAACATTTCCTACAACAGTTCTCAGATGTGTAAAGTATAAGAATTTGTAAAGATAACATATTTCCTACAATCGTTTTCAAATAATGTAAAGTTTAATATTTTGTAAAAGAGGCACATTTCCTACAATAGTTCTCAAATAATGTAAAGTTTAATATTTTGTAAAGATTACACATTTTTTACAATAGTTCTCAGATGCGTAAAGTCTAATATTTTATAAAGATGGCACATTCCCTACAATACTTTTCAGATGTGTAAAGTTTAATATTTTGTAAAGGCGGAACATTTCCTACAATAGTTCTGAGATATGTAAAGTTTAATATTTTGTAAAGATGGCACATTTCCTACAATAGTTCAGAGATGTGTAAAGTTTAATATTTTGTAAAGATGGCACATTTCCTATAATAGTTCTGAAATAATGTAAAGTTTAATATTTTTTAAAGGTGGAACGTTTCATACAATAGTTCTCAGATGTGTAAAGTTTAATATTTTGTAAAGACGGAACATTTCCTACAATAATTCTCGGATATGTAAAGTTTAATATTTAGTAAAGAATGCACATTTCTTACAATAGTTATCAGATGCGTAAAGTTTAGTATTTTTTAAAGATGGAACATTTCCTACAATAGTTCTCAGATATGTAAAGTTAAATATTTTGTAAAGATGGCACATTTCCTACAATAGTTATCAGATGCGTAAAGTTTAGTATTTTGTAAAGATGGCACATTTTCTACAATAGTTATCAGATGCGTAAGGTTTAGTATTTAGTAAAGATGGCAAATTTCCTAGAATAGTTATCAGATGCGTAAAGTTTAGTTTTTTATTTTTAAGATGGAAGATTTCCTACAATAGTTCTCAGGTGTGTAAAGTTTAATATTTTGTAAAGATGGCACATTTCCTGCAATAGTTATCAGATGCGTAAAGTTTAATATTTTGTAAAGATGGCACATTTCCTACAATAGTTCTCGGATATGTAAATTTTAATATTTTGTAAAGATTGCACATTTCTTACAATAGTTATCAGATGCGTAAAGTTTAGTATTTTGTAAAGATGGCACATTTCCTACAATAGTTCTCAGGTGTGTAAAGTTTAATATTTTGTAAAAATGGCACATTTCCTACAATAGTTCTCAGGTGTGTAAAGTTTAATATTTTGTAAAAATGGCACATTTCCTACAATAGTTCTCAGGTGTGTAAAGTTTAATATTTTGTAAAGATGGCACATTTCCTACAATAGTTCTCAGATGTGTAAATTTAATATTTTGTAAAGATGGCACATTTCCTACAATAGTTCTCGGATATGTAAAGTTTAGTATTTTGTAAAGATGGCACATTTCCTACAATAGTTCTCAGGTGTGTAAAGTTTAATATTTTGTAAAGATGGCACATTTCCTACAATAGTACTCGGATATTTAAAGTTTAGTATTTTATAAAAATGGCACATTTCCTGCAATAGTTCTCAGATGTGTAAAGTTTAATATTTTGTAAAGAATGCACATTTTCTATAATAGTTCTCGGATATGTAAAGTTTAATATTTTGCAAATATTGCATATTTCTTACAATAGTTATCAGATGCGTAAAGTTTAATATTTTGTAAAGATGGCACATTTCCTATAACAATTCTCAGATGTGTAAAGTTCAATGTTTTGTAAAGATGGCACATTTCCTACAACAGTTCTCAGATGTGTAAAGTTTAATATTTTGTAAAGATGGCACATTTCCTACAGTAGTTCTCGGATATGTAAAGTTTAGTATTTTGTAAATATTGCACATTTCTTACAATAGTTATCAGATGCGTAAAGTTTAATATTTTGTAAAGATGGGCACATTTCCTACAATAGTTCTCAGATGCGTAAAGTTTAGTATTTTGTATAGGTGGAACATTTCCTACATAGTTTTCAGATGTGTAAAGTTTAATATTTTGTAAAGATGGCACATTTCTTACAAAAGTTCTCAGATGTGTAAAGTTTAATTCTTCATAAACAATAACATGTATAACTTTCTTAAATTAATTTTTGAGTAATTGGTTACCATTAGGAATTAAACTAAATCAGTTGTAGCGTTATTTAGCAATTGTAATGACCAATGTACGTACTTCTGCGGCACAGGATTTTTATGCAATTGCTGGCGTCCTTAATGTTTGTGGGGAACATTAATAGCCTAAATTTTGATGGAACAACACAAAATGAAGCTAATTTTTTGGATAGACATGGCAGTCGTTCTGTCAATTGTTTGTTTAATAATAATAATAATAATAATAATAATAATAATAATAATAATAATAATAATAATAATAATAATAATAATAATATAATAAACGTTTCTCTGTTTAAAGATTAAGGGTGCTATTCATAGAAATTTCGTAGTCTACATGGACAAATCCGTTATTCACTTATTTCGCGCTTCTTATGGTCATTTAAGTCTCTAAGCCAATCAACGCATTGATATATTTGATCAATCACATCATACGAAACTCCATTGCCGCCAATATAGAAAAATCTTGATATTTTTCAATTTTTCTTAACAATGCTTTATATTTTCTGTTGGTGAAATATGATTCAGCAATCTTATAATAATTAATTTTAGGATAAAATATAAACATATCTATCGATAGTAATAAAAATACAGCGACAGTAGCTCTGCTTCTTAACGATTTTTGTAAACTGTCGTTGGCGATATTGCTTAATACCAATAATTCTTATTTGTAAATTTCTTAAACTTTACAAATACGGTAAATAAGATATCATTACTATCATTTGTACCCTTTTACTTGTGATTTGTAAATTGTTAATTAGTAATTTGATAACATTGTGTCACGGGCCCCTGGTTTACTAAACGCTTGACGAAAAGTTTATGATTTTATATCAGCAGCATTTATGTCTTCATCGCAATAAACATAATTCATATAAAGAAGTACAACTCACAGAAAATGTCTGGAAAAAAATTGCAAAAGAATTAAAATTTGAACATATAAGTGAATGAACGTAACGATATTATTTTATTCATCCCTGCAAATCGGGAGTGCCAACATAAACAAGCATAAAATTCTGCATATAAATCAACCATAACCTAAAAATCCATGTTTTGACGCTTAGTTTCCTTTGCCTTCTGACGCAAGAGCCCCCGCAAGAAGCCATTTCGCTACTCTTCTGTTTCTTTTTTCCTTGTTTATTATTTGCTTTTAGTTCCTATTGTGAATGACAACGGCAACGTCCTAATTTTTCGCGTAACTTCAATTGTAAGTGGTCCTTTACTCATTACTAAAATTATTATATTTCATGTAGTCCTACAGTCTCAGGAATAAAAAATTGTCAGACTCTTGAAGCTCCTTACAGAGCACGATTCACACCACAACAATATAACAACGGTTTTCAACCAAGTATTATTTGAATAGTAGGCCTATTACAGGAAAGATTTTCATAACTAATAAAAAAAAACACGACATTAGTCTGAAAATAAGATCGAATTAATATTATCTAAGAGTCATTGTTAAACAAACCTGATACAACACGACAACCTCGATTATGACAATTCATCGCAAGCATTTCGATAGCTCTATGATAGCGTGCATGTTCGCAGACTATAAAGTTCAGGGTTCGAATACTGTTGAGGAAAAAGTTTTTCTTTAAATTAATTATGCAGATTAATTTCGTTTACCATCATTCTATTTTACTCCACGATTTATAAATAGGCCTGCTCATTCACTATCAAGAACAGATCAATAATTTTCATAGCATCTTTTCAAATGCCTTTCGGGTTACAACAATCGACGTAAAATCAATTTCAATAACTGTCAAATCGATCTCGAGTGTATAACTGCTTTGGAGTACTGAGCATGCGTAATGCGTTGAATCTTGAACTTAGACAATTCAGGCAGGCCATTTTTTTTTCTGAAATTGTACATCATTTCCAGCTAAATTGACATAAATATTAAATATCAACAAAATCCGTTGAATATGTCAGAATGACTGAATGTCAGAAACCAGGTTTGAGCGTCAGAAATCTAAAAAAAAAAAAAATGTAAGCCTACAGTATTCATCTTAAAATTAACTATTTGTATTTATGCGTACTTCATATCGAGCGATAGTGGGCTAGAAATTTAAGAAATAACCCTACAGACAAATTCTGTTGAAGAGATAAGTGTGGGTGGTACACGGGCCCCGAGGTGCCGACCAACTCGCTTCTGTGATTGACATAGCGCGCACAATAGCAGCTGATGATTGATGCTGATGAAATGAGCCATTTGCTGCCTGGTGACAATGTCTAAGTACAACACAACACATATATACTAACTAAACAGCTTTTTTTAAAACAAATTGTAATGTTTACATATGACAAGAAGACGCTAAATTTCTCACGTTAAAACTTCAATAACAGTGGCTATAATTGAGGGGCTTCCTTCCGCTTCCCTGCGGATGAATCAAACCTCCTTTCAATTCTGGCGGCCTTGCAACCTTCCGTATTTTGTGGGTAGGCTGCAATTAATAGTCTGCGCGGGATGAGAAAGCATTTAGCAGTGTGTAAGATTCCATTTCACGTTATATAACCCCAGGGCGAGTTCAACAAAGGAGTTTCGCACGACTATAACAGAAGAAAACCGTTGTTCAACTTTTTCATTGTGATGCCACGCGAGCGTTTTAAACAAATGCAGACGACAAGGAGAATGATACACCAGAGAGAAAAACCTCTATAATCTTTAAACAGAGAAACGTTTATTATTATTATTATTATTATTATTATTTAATCAACTGTCCGAAGACAGGTCTGAACCTCACTGGTGATACCAAGAATTAAGTTATTATTATTATTATTATTATTATTATTATTATTATTATTATTATTATTATTATTATTATTATTATTTAGTAAACTGTCCGAAGACAGGTCTGAATCTCACTGGTGACATCAATAATTATTATTATTATTATTATTATTATTATTATTATTATTATTATTATTATTATTATTATTATTATTATTATTTAGTCAATTGTCCGAAGACAGGTCTGAACCTCAATAGTGATACCAGCGAATAGGGATTATAAAGAATGGACACTGAGCGAATTTTCCTGTGTTTTGTTTCTCTGTGCGCCAGCGGCTAGTTCCACTTTCAAGCGCTAGAGGTTAGTGTAATCGAGCATACACTGAGATAATAATTGAGAATAGAATTAAGGCACAGGATCCAAACATCGCCTACCTTATTGCATAATCCAGTAACGCTTTGCTTCAAATAAATTCAAGTGAACAGCTTTTCCTTATTTCTCAGTGACAAACTAGTTGTAATAATAATATTTTATATTTCATATATCATAAATTACATTATAAAATAATATAATACATTATAAAATTAAGTATCGAATTCGTTTAATATTTGTATATAATATAATATAGGTATATGGTTTTACTTCTCGTAAGAGTTTTGTTTTTCCATTTTCAGCGCTATCAAATCATTACATATTTTAATTGTTGTTGGGGTCAACGTCTGAACTCTCATTATAAAGGAGCTCTAGAGTCTAGACATTACAGTTAATGACGGATTTATTATTTTATGGATCCAATTTATTTTATTTGAGTACATAATGTACCTAGATGTTTTAATTGTATGTGTTATATTTCCGCTGTGTCGACTGCTAGCTGGTGTGATGTCAGCGCCAACTCTAGGGAGTAAGCAGAATCTGACGCTCTAGCTGGCTTGAAGGTCATTGAAATCGGTCCGGCTACATCAAAGGTACCGACGCGAAGTGTCCATTCTTTATAATCCCTATTCGCTGGTGATACCAAGAATTATTATTCATTCATTCATTTAGTGTTCTGTCCAAGGGCAGGTCTTTCACTGCAAATCCAGCTTTCCCCAGTCTTTCCTATTTTCTGCCTTCCTCTTTGCTTCCTCATATGATCCATAAATCTTAAGGCCTAGCGCGCACGAGCGGATTTCTGTCCGTGCGGATATTTAGCCTCGGCGGTAAGAAAACAGCTCTTTTGATTTGAGTGGGTGCACGAACGGTGAAAAAACCGCTGTTCTCTCAGTCTACTGTAGCTCTAGCTGATAACACTCAAGGAGAAAACATGAATTTTGTGGAGAATCTGTAATATTTATATTACGTCTTCGAAAACAGCGAAGAAAGAGAATGTGGGTCCATCCCCTCTTAAGCCAAAGACTACTTAAGGGACAGATTCATTGTACAGATACGGAATTAAAATTTGGAGCGAGTCTTGATGGGAGTCCACCTGTATGTAGGCCTAGGCAGCAATTTCGCAAGACTGTTCACAAGTACCATATATAGTATGCAGGGACTCTTGTCTACTGTAGAGCTGAAACGAGATGTTATGGCACCAACCTGCGCTAAGTTTTAAATTGCCGGCCAGCAGGGTAGAGGAGTGGGGGTTGTTTGGGTTACGGTTCTCAAGCTCAGAGCGGCAGGCATATCCGTTTCATCTCTTTCCAAAAACATTCGTCTTATCTTAGTATCACCACTTTCCTACTTAAGACTCCGAAGGTACGTAATGAAATTACGCCAGCTATTCCATCTTTATATTCTTATTCTCCGTCCGAATCAGACGACTGATTTGTGCTGGAATCAGATGTCCCTAAGTTTATGGAAATGTTCTCCAAAATACTGTCCATCACGTGCTCACTTTCAATGTAATTGTTCTCTACTTTATTCACATAATCATACACTGATATCCATTCTTGGAAGAAGCGATTACAGAGTCGGCCTCTGCTTATGGGTAGCGGAGAAATTATAGAGGAGTCTTCTTATGACTCTCTCATCAAAACTGTCTACAGCTGCAACAATCTTCTTCTTCGGCTGTGATTTTTCCGGACTGGAGAAAGAATCTGCTGTTCCTGCCTCAATATTTTCCCCTTCTTTCCTGATCCTGCCAAGGTTCGCTTTGAAATACCAGTGGCAACCAGTACTCTTGCACACACGCTTTTCAATGGAATTGGTATTCCATTTACAGCCTCTTCTGACATGAATTTCCATACATTGTATGCTATTTCAAGTCCTTGACTATGAACTACTCTATGATTTCACACCTTAGACAATGCCATAATGAGGGCGGTCAGAAGAACAATGTTTTCAGTATTAGCAATAGCGGTAGTAGCAGAACGATCTGAACACTCGGAATGCTAGTAACCAACTAACCCAACACCCCTCCAGTTTAGTGTGAGGGCGAGTCCAACCAAACGAACTAAAATGCGTCCCTTGCGCCGGTGCCATAACTTCTCGTCCGGGCTCTACAGCATGCAAAACTTAAACAGTAAGGGAGCTCCAAATTTTATTTTCGTATAATATCCTAAAAAAAACTTTCTGGATATTTTAGAATGAATAAAAATTCATTCAACGTATTATTAAACTTTATACAGCCACAAAGAATTATGAGAAAGGCAGTAGCACCAGAAGAAAGACTAGCAGTCACCATAAAGTTAACAATATTTTTTATATTTGGTTTCAATCGTTACAATTTACATAAGACATTACATACGAGTATATGAAGCAAGTTATTTAATATGTTTATGTTAATGCAGTTCGAATAAGTCAGATTAACTTGATGAGAGTTCTGTACTGTCAATAGGCGACAATGAAAAACCACTGGGTGTAGCCTACTGCAGGACGGCGTTGGTTCGGAATTGGGTACATATGTTGAAAAATTCATTGCTGTAGATGAAGTCTGTTCTGTGTCTGAATCTGTTGAAGTGGAACCATCTGCTCAGGTTGAGTCAAATGTGTAGACTGATTATGTGGTGGCATTCCAGATGAACTAAACACATTTGAAGGATAGGGGAAGTGAGAATTGATATGCATATTATAAATGTGTCTTGATATCCTGCATAACTGAGTGACCTGGATTAGCTATTTCGTTGAAAAATGAATTTTTGTAATACTTGAAAAAATTCCACTTTTACTGTCAGTATTTGTTGTGGTGAAAGTTTTCGAAAAGTCGGCAATAATGAGAGCAAGAAAGATTTATCTTAATCAATTTCTTCTGTTCTACTATCCTTCAGAATTTGTAGGTGGGATTCTTTGAAATTAGGCTTCCTAGACATTAATTTCTTTTGCCTCTTTATTTCCTTACTTGTCAAAGACTTTCCGTTGCGTTGTGATAATATATCACAACTGCATCTTTAAGCGGTTGTTTTGCAGCTCGTGTGCACACTAACACATTCTGACATGTGTTTAATAATATTGCGCGGTGGGCGCTCCGCTCGGAAAATAGAACATGTTGCGTTTTTAAAACCGCTGCTGTAAAATATCCGCTCGTGAGTTCACCTCAATTTCAAGCAATGTGTTCTATCAAAGCGATTTTCTAACCGCGGCGGATAAGCGGACGAAAAACCGTCCGTGCGCGCTAGGCCAATGTCGTCTATCATCTTATACCTTATTCTACCTCGAACCCTTCTCCCGTTCACCGCTCCTTCCACTACATCCTTCAGTAGGCAGTTTCTTCTCAGGCAGTGACCCAACCAATTCCTTTTCCTCTTTCTGATCAGTTTCAGCATTATTCTCTCTTCACCCACTTTTTCCAACACAGCTTAATTTCTTATTCCCTCTGTCCACTTCACACGCTCCATTCTTCTCCATATCCACATTTCAAATGCATCTATTTGCTTCTCTTCACCTCATCGTAATGTCCATGTTTCTGCCCCCATACAATGCCACACTCCTTACAAAGCACTTCCATAGTCTCTTTCTTAGTTCTTTTTCCAGAGGTCCGCAGATGCTCCTTTTTCTATTAAAAGTTTCCTTGGCCATTGCTATTCTTCTTTTGACTTCCTGGCAGCAGCTCATTATTATTATTATTATTATTATTATTATTATTATTATTATTATTATTATTATTATTATTATAGTGGCCTCTAGGTTGCTTGTTGATTTTCGACAAATATAATGATAATAGTAATTATTATTATCATGATGAAAGAATAAGAAGAAAATAATGATATTGTACCTTGAATATGTTGTTACATCAACCTGTACCTTGTGCAAGTCTTTCTTAGGCAGCATATATGTTACACACAGTGTAAAAGCTGCCTACCTGCAGATTCAAATTAATGTGAATATTTCATTATAAACAACATTTTTAGTGTCTATAATACCATGATGATTGCGAAACTGTTCCTGATGTGATGTAGGAATAATTTTGATTTTTACATTCGTTGATGTTTTAATACCTCCGTTTTCATATAATCGTCCTGTATACGTTAGTTTAAGCACCTATAGTATTGTAAGATGGTGTTTTCTCCACGGTCCGCAATGAATGTATGACGTCATTGCTTCGTGTTACACATAAAAACTGATAGTTTTCAGACAACCACGTTAAAAAGCGGAAGAAAATTCTGCACGTGAAAGAGAAATAATTGAGGCATTGACATGGGAAAGGTCGTAACTGCCAAAAATTCGAATTTTTAGGTTTTTCATTGAGAAGGTAGTAAATGGCCATGCCAATGGCACAGAGAAGGTAGTATGTCCGTATGTAATGAAACGAAGTTGGAAACGTACTCACTAAATGTTGTAAGTTGTATGTGCACAGCTGTTGGCGCGGAGAAGGAAGTAACTCCTTTTACAGCATCAGAGTGTGTCTAGACAAATATGGGCTGATAACTGTGCAGGGCAGAATAAGAATCGGATGATTCTAATGGTCCTGATTTACATTATTGGCTAGAAACATTTTGATTCAGTGGACTTGAAATTTCTGGTTTCAGAACATTCCTACATGCCATGTGATAGGGAATTTGGCATCATAGAGAAAAGAAAAAAAAAAAGATGCAAAACCATGGTTCCAGAAGAGGTAAGGCCTAATAATGTAATAATGATGAAGGATGAGGATTTCTTCGACTTTTCTGCAGAATGTGACAAGTTTTTGAATACAACTCCTATAAAATCAGCACCCTCAACTGGATTAGACTCTCAAGAGCTCATTTTCCTCTAATAAAAACAAGACAGTCATTTAATGACCTTGAAATGTGGACAGAGCACAGAATTTTTAAGAAAGGACAGTCATTAACGTCAATCACTAACTTGCAGTGCTTGCAACGCCTTGAAAGAAGACCAGTCGTCCCTGATGCCAAAAAGAGAGACTTGTTATCTATGTTAGACTTCCTCGATGAAAAGTATCATGCATTTTACCGAAAAATTTGTGCATAATGTATAAATAACGTTAATTCTCAGTTTGGCTAAGGAGTGATTTCAATGTTGTATTTTCATAAAATAGGATTTCACAGATAAATATGTGCCAGACTTTTCAAATTTCATATGTAACACAAACATGAGTGTATGCCTTTCATTTAAAGCAGTTTCTGTAATAATGTAAGTGAGAAAGTGTTCATAAATTTGTTTTTTTGCTTCCCCTGAAAAATTTTGTTTTTGGCAGTTACTACCTTTCCCATGTCAGCGCCTGAATTGTAGGAAGATAAGAAACAATCACTTAACCTTCTGGTGATTCGGAAGTGTGACAATGAATATTATTATTAAATGACTTGGGATGGAAGGCCATGGCCTATCCTAGGAGCGGTCCTGTTCGTATCGGAATGAGTCGCTTGGTGAGGAATGTGTGCACTCCATTAGCACGGCCCGTGTTTGTTCTGGTTCACAGGAGGCCTGCTTGGGTTCTGTGAGACCGCAGTCACATCGTGTGGTTCGCATTTTAGTTCGTCAAATGTTTTACGCTTTCTTGTTTTGCTTTGCGTCTTTTTTGTTACAGTATGGATTATCGTCCATTTTCTAATATACGCATATTTAAAGCCGCTTGTATATTTCATATTTTATTTGACAATGGACAATGAAATATAAGTTTAATAATAGTACGTTATGCAACGAGCCTATAATGGTAGTAATTAAGACGCGAGTATGTTTGTTTATGAAACGAGCGCTTGCGCTCGTTTCGTAATTTTCATACGAGCGTCTTAATTACCATTATAGGCAAGTTTCATATGACTTTGTATGCTCGACCATATTTCTAACTTGAAATTATTCATAAGTATTCATGTTATGGTTATCTAAGTGAAGAGTGGAACTGACCTTGTAAATTGTGAGATGTGCGCAGACGCGAAAGTATTGATTTTTTCCGAGGAACAAATATCATTGACCTTGATATAATCTAGAGAATAACATGAACATTATTCTTGATATAACCTGGAAATTGATTTAGAATTGAAAAACGAGATGACAAATTGAATTTATTTGAATATTATTTACAATTAACGCTAATTATTATAGTAATAGAACATAACCTTCAGCGACAGTATTGGATTTCCAGCCTCCGTGACGTTTCGCTAGTTGTCTTTCGATTGCATATCCGAGAATAATCGATACTTGCTGTTTTATAATGGTACAATGGTGATTTTTCATTGGCTGAACAACTGAACTATAATGAATAGGTGTACTTTAATGAGGTGCATTAAAGGGCTACTACCAGGTGTATAATTACTACATTTCGGCATGGTCGAGCATAAAAAAAATGACTTTGTTTAAATTAAAAATACGACGACGACCTAACCCAAATCAAAGCTAACTAGTTTTTTTATGATGAAGGATGATTGGAACGTATTATACGTATTATATTACTTACAATAATTTTAATTGGTTTATTTTACGACGCTTTATCAACTGGGATGGTTATCTAGCGTTTGAGTGAAATGAAGGTGGTAATATCATCGAAATGAATCCAGGATCCATCGCCGAAAGTTACCCAGCGTTTGCTCTTAATGGGTTGATGGAAAAACTAGAAAAAACCTCAACCAGGTAACTTGGTCTAACCAGGATATGAACCGGGCCCACTCGTTTCACAGTCACACATGCTATCCGTTACTCCACAGCGGTGGACTCTGTCGAATAAAAAGGTGAACTTTATATTAAACGTTCTGTATAATGAATGTCGTTTTGTTTACTATGTGACATTTTTTACTAAAATTATTTTTATATTAAACTAATTATCACCCATATTTATTTTATCCGTTCAACTTAATTCTATATCACAAATAGTAACAATGCGAACAGTAATAATAATAATAATAATAATAATAATAAAAGTAATAATTCTGGCAAAAAGTCCTAAGCTTAATGTGAAAAGAGCGGAACCGGGTTCAAATTCTGTTTGGGACAAGTTAACTTGTGTTCCCCCCCCCCCACCTGGGATTTCCCTCAACTCATTACGCTAAATAAACATAGCAGTTGAAAAAAGTCGTAAAATAACCAATTAAAAAAAAGAATAAAGTGCATAAGATTTTCTAATGATATGGCGTTGTTAGTAGAAGAAGAGATGATGCTAAGGGATATGCTATTGGAGCTAAATGACAGCTGTGAGCAGTATGGGATGAAGATAAATGCAAATAAGACGAAGACCATGGTCATAGGAAGAAAAATAAAGAAGGTAAATATGCGAATTCTAAATGAGGTAGTAAAGCAAGTGGACAGCTTCAAATACTTGGAATGTACTATAAGCAGTAACATGAGCTCCTGTCAGGAAATCAAAAAGGGAGATAGCGATGGCAAAGGAAGCTTTTAATAGAAACAGGAGCATCTTCTGCGGACTTCTGGGAAAAGAACTAAGGAAGAGACTAGTGAAGTGCTTTGTGTGAAGTGTGGCATTTTATGGGGCAGAAACGTGGACATTACGACGAAGTGAAGAGAAGCGAATAGAAGCATTTGAAATGTGGATATGGAGAAGAATGGAACGTGTGAAATGGACAGACAGAATAAGAAATGAAGCTGTGTTAAGAAATAGTGGGTGAAGAAAGAATGTTGCTGAAACTGATCAGGAAGAGAAAAAGTAATTGGTTGGGTCACTGGCTGAGAAGAAACTGCCTACTTAAGGATGCACTGGAAGAAATGGTGAACGGGAGAAAAGATCTGGGCAGTAGAAATCAGATAGTAGACAACATGAAGATACATGGGTAGTATGCGGAGACGAAGAGGAAGGAGGAAAAGAATCAGTATTGAAGAATGCTGGGTTTGCAGTGAAGGACCTGTCCTTGGGCAGAAAAATATGAGTGAGTGTGTAATAGTTGTTCTGGTCATTTTGCAGTCAGAGCTTTTTCGTTTCGTGCGATGCATGGTAGACTATCGTCTTGACTCTTACAGTAACTTCAGCGTGCAGAAATTACGTGGACAGCCATAAGAATCTCACTGTAATTCCCAAACGTTGGATATATTAGGTGGTAATGTGAGGGGGAATAACCAAAGACTGCATATGAATGCATTCACCATGGAAGGCCAAAATGATACAGCTTGAAACAATTTATCGCAAAATACTACAAGGATATCATTTTATTTCTACTTCAATTTTTATTGTACCTGAGTTTTTTAATGTACTTCACTCCCATCCCCATTACTAGTAAACTTCCAATCGTCCACCATACAGAACCAAGGCCGCGTATGCAGTCAAAGTCGCCTTACGATCATAGTAAACAGTACTTTGTGAGTAGAGTACGTTTCAGAAATATGTTTAGGTTTTCCAGTGACGAAAAATCTTTCAATAATGAATCATATTTTCGCACAGGTACTGTCGTCCGTTTGTCTACGTCGCATCCCGATTCCCCCACCCGCTTCTGCTCGCCCCCTGTAAAGGCTAATGGATGGGTTGTCCTAGCTCTTTTCTGAAAACATTTAATTTCTGTTAGGAATTGGACGTCTGCGTAATATTATACAACTATTTAAAATAACTTAAATAAAAGGGCCTCGTTAAGTAATTAACTATCACGTGATTTTCCCTTTTTCTACGACCCTGCGACAAAACCACTTGGACGGAGAGTAGATAGCATGTCTGAGTAATTTTATCTTTTTTGGATCGGGCAGAAGTGAAGATTGAATTTACAGTACGTAAGGTACGGTACTCTTTTGTAGAGTAGGCTAGCTAGGTACAGAATTATTTCAACATGAGTTACTAGTACGAAGGATGAAACTGGTAATTGGAATTAGGTACAATAGTCTATAGTGCGATAAAATGCACAAAAGAACTGAAGCCTATATCGAAATCAACGGCCACCATTTTTAAAAATGTTTAAATATCCATATTACGATTATTTTTCAATTTAACTTCATTCTCTATATTGTACGCTAATGTGCTGTAGACAATATAATATACACTGCATAATGAATACGTTCGATTGGATAGCGCAGTTCGTGAGTAAAAATATTTATTAATAATTCATTTAATAATTATTAATACAGTACCGTACTGTATTTTGATTAAACGAAAACCTAATGAAAATTATCAAACTAAAAATCCCGATATTTCCTAGTATACGTAAATGGATAAACTACCTTTCTTCTCTCCAATACCTAGTAAAATTATTTGTTTTTATTTTACGCCAGTACCATCGAACTCCAGTCGTGGAATGGTGTAGCAAACCGTTAATCCAAAGGTATAGCCAGGTTAATATCAGAAATGTTAGTAAAAATAAAATGTTGTCCCTGTATAATGATAAAGTATCGACGCGCCAAGTCGGGTGAGTATGGAGTGTATAGGGACACTGCAGTATTTCTTTCATTTCTGCCTACCTTTTAGACTGATTTGGTATTTACACGCTGTTCTGTGGATTTCGTCAACGAACTGTAAAGCAAGCTCAGGAAGATCTCCCTCATAGGCCTACCTGCCGTTTTTGGTGACGATCATCTCGTTGGTGAGACACTGGAACTTGGTCCAGAGGTCGCGGTCGTCCAGTGACACCTGCAACTCGCGCTCCGTGGGGTCGCCCTTGCAGTGGCCCGCCGTCAACTCCGACTCCACAGCCGACAAGATGTGCGACTGCGCCATTCTGGGAACTGCGAGACAAAAAAAGAAAGTTCATTTATTACCGTGTGGGACAAGTTGAAGCCCAAATCTGAGGGGTGGAATATGACGACACAACTTTTTCATAGCACCAGCTCGAAAAAAACTCTTGAACTCTGGACAGAGTGTCCATAAAGTCTCGAATCAATGGAAGAATTGATTAACACATTTTCTTTAAGGGGAGACATAAGCTGAAAAAATTGGTGACATTCACTATTTCTTTTGCTCTGTATTTCTAAGAGAAGAAAACACTCCCTAACCAAAAGTCCTGTACGTTGATTAATGGTAAATATTGTAGATATCTTCTTAAATTCTTATGTTTTTTTTTTTCTCAGCAGAGGGATAAATTGATGTTGGTAAGTAATTGGAAATGTTGCTAGACAGAGAAACATCGAATGTACAATTTGCAACATCAGCAGCATTGGAGGCTGAAAATTATTGTCTAAAACATTAAATTAAAAAATTCAAAACTGAAGTGAACATAAGGAAAGAATTTTTTTTTTTTCAGATCAGTAGGAGGCAATGGTAAATTAATACTTTTCGGAAAACGTATTAGTATCTTTCACGTGTTAAATTCTATATTACCTTGTTAACATGTTTCGGCCTGCTATTGGCCATCTTCAGAACTAGTTGTTGCTGGTCTTGGCGCCTTTTGTTTTGTTTCCTGTGTGGGTGTGTTTGTGTAGTGTAATGTGGAGTCAAAGTGTGTGTGTGTGTATGTTCTTAAATTGAGTTGTGTGTTGAGAATTTCATTTGGATGTGTTTTCGTGCGTCTGTATATTTCATATTGTTCTAGTGTGTTTAGTTTCTGGCGTTTTGGGTGGATGTGTAGAATTTCCATGTCTGTGTTGATGTCTCTGTAGGTGTGGTTAGCATTTGTGATGTGTTCTGCATATGTGGAAGTGTTTTGTAATTTTGTTATGGCTGTGATGTGTTCTTTGTAACGTATTTGAAATGATCTGCTTGTCTGTCCTATGTAGAAGTTGTTGGTCACCCTAATAATGCTTAACTTTTCTTCTTACAATCTGTAATTACACATTATCAATTTCATATTTTATAACATATAGATCTACCGAGATATGTTACAAGTATGTTTTATAACAAAATCATTATACTTCAAAGGGGATGAAGAGATCTTTAAGGCATAATAGACTGATGTACAATGCCATTTAAAACAAGCGAATGGTGCGCGTGTAAAGTGAAATTTGACGACAAAATTTCAAAATGTGAAAGAGTGTCGCTCAAGACGCCAAGACGAAATCGATTAAAGAGAATCAGGATGATAGAGGACATCGAGGCGAATCGATTGGTGTATTTAACAGCAATAATCAACTCTGTAGAGATTATAGGGCACATCTTAAAGCTGAACGTCAGAACGGCCAAGTATTTATGTTTGAATTATAAATCAACACTGCTTCAGCGTAAGCTAGCATCAGGAACTGTCGAATTAAAATTGAATTCAAACGCAAACTTGCTAGGCACTTGGTCAGTAATTGATTTCTTGTAAATAGTTCCCTTAATCTATCACAAAATATTTCAATATCCAGAAATTTCATCACTATACCATTTTCTTATTCTAGGTTTAATTTGTAATTCAGTAAATATGAAATATTCTTTGTTTTTCTATGACTATTACACTCTTACTACGTCATACTACTTTTGACCAATAAAACGGTACGAAAGGACGTATTTCGACCAATCATGGCTGCTTATCGCACAATTTTATCGCGTCCCTAGCATTTGTTTAATTTTATCGCGTCCCCAGCATTTGTTTAATTTTATCGCGTCCCTAGCATTTGTTTAATTTTATCGCGTCCCCAGCATTTGTTTAATTTTATCGCGTCCCTAGCATTTGTTTAATTTTATCGCGTCCCCAGCATTTGTTTAATTTAATCGCGTCCCTAGCATTTGTTTAATTTTATCGCGTCCCTAGCATTTGTTCCTTTGTTTGCCAACATTTGAAACTGCGCTGGTCTGGACGTCAAAAATATATATATATATATATATATATATATATATATATATATATATATATATATACAATTACAAACCACTCCAGTCGATGCGCAGCAGTTTCAAATATGACTCGCATTGGCATTCAAGAACAAGAATTAATAAAAATCACTGATCATACCTATGCATCTTCTGAAATCCGATTTACAAATAAATGAAGAGCACCATTCGGAAATCCTGAATAGGTTGAATACACCATGTAGGCCTAAATCAACGAGTTCCACTTCTATTACGCACACGTCCAATATAATATCAATTGAACCACCAACCACATTCAAATTTGAAAATTGTACATTCAATAATTATTCCTGTTAAAATTATTCATGTTTATTTTTTATGTCGTCGTCGTTAATTAAAACTTTTCTAACACTTGTGTATATTAGTTAGATTATGTTATAGCTTCTGCTATATGATATTATGGAGAGTCACGTATCAGAGATTGTTTAATATTAAGATTTATTGAAAATCATCTGTCAAGTGACGTTGATTACTGGGATTCGGATAATTGAAGTGGAATGCAACTGTCTTAATAAAAATGAAACTGAATCAACAAAACTTTCTTGACTAGTAACCGTCTACAGAGTTCAATGAAGATTCCATAGTTGGCACAACTGCCATCTAGCGTAATGGTGCAATAATACATTTGAAGACAGGTTTATTTTCGTAAGTCAGTTAATATTTTATTTTATTGGAGTACTTTGTTACTTAAAATCTTTATATACTTTCTTCTAATCGTGTAATAGTCAATTAAATCCCACTCGAGTTTTGATTTTCTCTAGATAAATCAAAACCTCTAGTGAGATTACTGTTGATAAATTATCTAGCTTTAATTAGTCAGGTAATCTTTTCGTACTTTGATTTTTATTGTAATTGTAATTGTAAATTTAATACTAATTGTAATTTTATTCTTAATATTATAGTTGGAATTTCCTGGTAGAGGAGCAGAGAAGGCCTGACGGCCTTATCTCTACTAGGTTAAATAAATAAATACTACTAAAATATATTTGTTTTACGCTGTTTTAAATGTTGTGGGAATTTTTTGGTAGGTCTGCCATCTAAATAATTAAACGTTCAATGATTGAATTAAAATAAAGAAGAATACGAATTATAGCCTAAGTACTTAAGAGTAAAATGCAGTTCACGCGCGTGTAGTTCCATTACGATCGAGCACGCGTGTAGCGGAGGGTCCATATTAATCTAGGTACGCTTTAAAAAGCAAGAAATGACGTACAAAATAACGTAATAATACAATACACGTAATGATACAACATATGAATACAGCTGATACTCTCCTTAGCAACGAGTTGTTTAAAAAGGAAGACGGCTTCCTAGCAACGACTGACGTCACGACTATTAGGTTTATATGACTATTTCGTTTATATATGACGTCATTTCATTTTCGACCAATGAAATGTAATAATATTTTTAATTCCAACCAATCACAGTCAGACTTTGCGATAATTTTTGTAGCTAGATTTATCGCTATCAATTTATCGCATGGTCGTTCTTTTATTTAGTCGTTGTCGCCAACTGTTTCCCCGTAAATTGATGATCATGAATACATTAAGATGCAACTACACGGTTAAACTTTTCTTTCATCTTTAAAGCAATAAATGCAAGATTTATATTTAATATTAATTAATATATTTACGCAGTGAAGACGACGTTCAAAACGGCGCACCATGTAGACACAAAATCTTCATGCATCTTAATTGAACGTACCTTTCAAACTTGATTCTTTCAATATTCTTCCCAGATTGCACGCATACGCGATTGGAATATTGAATTGTGTAGATCACTGCCTGCGGTGTAGATGCAGTTTTAGTTCCGTTACACACTACAGAGAGAATGCGTTTGTCGAGCTATAAAAAATTCTTTCGTGTAGCACTGATTGTAACGGTCGAAATAAGACACAGCTGACATTGGTCCTACTGCCACAGGTAACATAACCTATAAGTAGCCTATAAAATTGTATCTTGTGAATGAAATGAAATATTTAATAGCAAGTCAGATGTTCAAATTCATGTAACATCATCGCATATCAAACCCAATGACCTTGCATAGTAATAATGTCTTTTCATCAAACTGCCTTCCATATGGTGTAATAAAATTCGTGTTTTAATTAGGCCTATCTATACAGAGATGACTTCACTGTGTAGCAACATGTCTCGCTATGAATACATAAGCATTGGTATATAGCTGTCCCCACTGTTACTGTTAAATTAAATTATGATTTCAGCTGATAATGAAACTGTATTTATGTTATAATAATAAAAGAAAAGTGCAGTACATGTAATTAACATTGTTAAACCTGTATTTCGCTTTTCGCAATTGGCATTACTGAATAATAACGTCGAATTTCTTTATTGCAGTAATCGATATTCATCTACGAGTATTTCAACTTCACAATGCCTGAATAGGTTAAGTATTCGTTAATAAACAATTATTAACATTTTGCGATCGAATTTTAGGGATATATTATTTACAATTTTATTTTATTCACGAAATAGTCCTAATAAATGCCACTCGAGGTCTGGGATATTCCATATAAATCCACTCGCTTCGCTCGTGGATTTATCGGCAGATCTCAGACCTCTCGTGACATTACTACAGATAAATTTGTTAATCATATACGGTACTTTAGTTGTCGCATTTTAGGCAATCAGAGATCGATTAAACGTTTCTTCAATAAATGTATCTTTTAAATAATATTATGAAGTACTTAACTATCATTTGGAAATTCTAAATCACCGTCTGTAGCCTACTATTCAAAATATACTCGTACATTGCTTATGTCTTACTTATCTAAACCGCATTTGCAAATATTTTTCGTTCATTGTATTAAAACAATCTTCTCCTTCGGAAATCATCCTCGCCCGTCTTGGTTAAGAAATCATCATTTTCAAATATCAAGTCCATCATTTTCCTCACCCGTAATGACAATTATTTTCGTTAATGCAAGATTAATTATTTAAATGACCAAATATTGAAAAATTAACGTAAAAGTAGTTTAATGAGAGCTTAAAGCCCAATTTGTGTTGGTGAAATGCATTGTTCCTTTAAGTGTAAATTAAAAAGATTTTAAGCAACAATTAAAGTTAAATAAGATTGGTGAAATCTGCCCTTAGCTCCTTAAGGGGACACTCAACTATATTTTGGAACTTTTTTCCTATTTGGCCAATCTTTTTAAAATTTAGAGAAAAAGTTTAATATACACATGGGAATTAACATGCAAAATCTCAGCTCATTAGATCCAATACTTTTCAAAATAAAAAATATTTCAATTTTTAATTAATCATTAAATGAAATATCACTTTTAATTATCATTTTTTATTTTTTGGCTTTGTGCATTTGACTGTGACTTCTCAATGAATAGGGGAAGAATTCTGCGTATTGATTTAGTTCTATCACGTAAATTAGTGTAGAAATTTAATTTTTCATTTCTGTGACACTTTTTCTACAATTTTTAAGTTGAGTGTCCCCTTAAGAAAACAACGAAACGCCACAGGTAGGATGAGTTGCCTCAATTTAGGAGACTAGTCAATTGGCTGTAAAATGGCTCTAATAAAAAAATATATATAACCCGATCGATTCTGAAGGCATGATGTGGGGAAAGGTGAGTGTATCAACTACTGGAGAGTGAGTGTTGTTGTTTGTGATAGTCCGAATTTTATTTCACTACGAGACAAGACAGAGTGTTTCTGGCACAAAATGAGCTGGGTATGGGTCTTGATCTCAAGACTATCAGGCAATAGATGCTTGCCGCTTTACAGGTCGCTCCCTGCGCTGCATTCCAGGTCGCCGTGGACCGAGTTCAAGTCCTCATTCCCTAGTTGTGCAGGTTGTCACGCTGTATACTAGCCAGTACTATCCTCCGTTATGTAAGGTGTTTTCTTGACGGTCCGCTGTCACTGCTATATATTTCGGACTTCCAAATGCTGGTATTCATCTTTCCCTTCGCACCTTGTCGATCATTATTGTGGGATACAACGCTAGACCACAGTGTGGCTAGATTTTCGTGCTACTGCTCATAAAAGCAAATACCATTTGATAAAAGAGCTTGACTACTTTTCCCAGCCTTCAACGTTTTATCAAATTTTTGGATTTTTCTTCCTGAAAGAATTCCTTTAAGCATATTAAGTGAGACGGTGTGATTAAAATGAGAGAAGTAGTCTTCAAGGCCAGAAGCCCACATAACTGT